>NW_013665644.1:297949-304674 GCF_000517525.1 Limulus polyphemus | reverse complement strand
CCCTAAATACCTATATTACTTGATGTACTGAGTGAATTACTGACCTAATGTGAACAACCCTAAATACCTATATTACTTGATGCACTGAGTGAATTACCGACTTAATGAGAACAACTGTTCTATAGATATTTTCGTAAACAGAATAACAAAACTTCGACACATGAATTGTGTGATGCACTGAAATATTGATGTCTAAAAACAACAAGTCTAGATACGTTACATCATACACTTAGTTAGTCGTTAATGTAGTGAGGTGGTTTTTTTATCATTTTATTTATGTTAATTATTATTATGTTCATGTTTTACGTACTTTTTTCTCCGCTATTTCGTTGAGCACCTTGAGTTTATTTATGCATGATACCATCTAAATCCTATTATAATTAATTCTAACACTGAATATCATACCCAGCTTTATAGTGAGTCAAAATGGCTGACACTAGGTACCACTAACATTTTTGTCAGGGTAACCATGGTCATATGTAAATATGCGTTGCTGTATTTAAATATATTTATAAGGTGCTTTGTAAACAGCCAATAATCGTCTCGCTTTGAATAGCAATCCAATTGTCTGGTAGCAAATAAACAAGGAGTGAAGACTGACAAGCCAGACGCTTTATAACATTGAGTTTTAGATTGAAATTCAGTTAGAGCTTCTCAGTATTATGAGTGATGATTAGTCAGAGAATTTGAAAGTGTTATATTAAGTAGATTTTGTAACAATTTACCAAGTTATGATTTGTCTTTCAGGTTCTTTTTCCTAACTTGTATCAGGATCGTATCGTTAAGGTTAAAAGTCAGTTATGTTATTTGTAAACGTTCGGTTCCAGCATTTTCAATTTTTTGAGAATACTAGCAGTTGTACCCGTGTGATACTCGGTGAGAGGTTTATGACAGTTATTGTTCTTTCCCAAAACTTGTCAGTAGCAAAATAAAAAGTGAAAGTACAGAAAAATAAAATTAGTCACGCGCACTGGGCTTGATTATTTATATAATATCTTATATTTCATTTTATTTTTTTTATCAAACATCTCGTTATAAGTGTGTCTATCTTTAAAGTATGTATAAACAATGTATGAAAAAGAAATTCCCCAATTAATTGATGAATTTGAAAACGAAATGTAAGTGTAGAAATAATGTTTTACCAATTTTCTGTTTTTGTCCTAAGTATGTTGGTATTGTTTGAAAGTACATATACTGCATATATCTCTTGTAATAAAAGAGGAAACTGAAGATATCCCATTAGTATCTGTAGTGACCATCCCCAGTGACTGATTTTTATTTAACCAGCACTGGAGCTATAAAACCTGCGTATTAAAAAAAGCATTCCTTCTTGACACATCCCGAATCATTCCTATTTGATTAAACTGTATTTTACAGGTCCAAATGCAAAAGTATATGAGGAGTTAGAGGAAAAACAAACAAATTTATCTCAAATTATAGTAGGATTCCGTTTAACTTGTGAAAGTTAAAATAAATATATTTTTCAAGAATCCTGTTTGTAACGTTTGATCATTCTTAGTGTATAATGAGTGTACAATAATTCCCAAATATGTAATATATCAAGTGATTATTTGTCTAGTTCTATAGAACTTGTTGTTATGTTTATAACAAGAAAAGCCATAAGAACAGAACTTTTGGGAAAGCATCTATTTTATAAGAATAACCAAAATATTAACTTTCTACTATATAAGTTAAACTTGGTTGAAATTCAAAGATAAAAGACTAGCATTGCTCATGACGATAATATAATGTATTCACTATTAGCTGTGGAACTGGTTCTTATGTTTTTGTTTAAACTTTTTTTAAAGTGAAACTTTGAACGGAGTTTTTTGCTTTAACTAATCCAATCACCATATTGAATAACACAAAAGTGTCGTCATCTAGTGGCCGTAATCTTAGAAATTTTCTTTGCTCATAGTATAACCTCGCATGACTGTGAAAGAACTTTAAGTACAGATAATGTTTTGTTTTGCTTTCTTTTAATATCCCATATAACCACCCTAGACTTTTATTACACGGCAATGTCATAAAACGTTGTGAACTAAATATTGTTGTTTTCCAGTTTTTTCCTAATAGATTGTAATTTATTTATACTTTCATTTGTATATATATCATTCATCAAGTTAGAATACTCATACAGTCATTTCAATTACGAGAAAGTCAACTGTGCTTAAAAATAAATTAAATTTACTTATAACCAATATGAGTCATTGAATGTAAGCCAGTTCTATTGGTAATTCTCTAAATTTCATTGGTGAACACCACTACTGCACTTATAACTGTACTTTAACGTAGTTACATTTACTAACAGCTAAACTCCCTCTCTATGTTTTTTCCTGTTATCTATATACGATTATAACACTTTACTGAAGATGTTAACGAGTTGTCATTGTTATCTATTTAAATGTTAAAAAAATGTCTCCACAATGTAACCAAAATTGATTTTTAATTGTCAAGTTACCCTTGTCCTAATTCTGAACTAAATAGTTGATTCATTTCTTATGAGTTCCTAAAAATAAAATTTTTTACTCATAAGAATTTAATCATAATTTTCAGAAGTTTGTAGAGCAATAAATTTCTAAAAATATTAATCATGAAATTAAACATATTATTTATATAAATGTAAAATCAGATCAGGTGTTATGATACTATTCTTTTGAGAAAGCTTTTGCCAAACCCAATTTATCTTAATAATTGCCTCCAACGACATACAGTTAGTAATCAATGACAACGTTAAAAGACAATAAAGATCATTTTGAAATATATTAAAATCACTTAATTCACATTTATAGTTTTCCATTTCACTAAAAGTAGAAATCGTTGAATAAGAACAAATTGAACTTCAGTAATATTTTAGAGAAAGAATCCGAAAAAAAAATCAAAAGTTATGAATGACCTTTATTAAAACGATCTGAAGGTGAACACAACGTTGAGAATGATGATGAATAGCGTTGGATCGTGTTATTTAATTACTGACTAAAATTCGAACGCTTTTTCTAAACTTAAATTTTCATTTGACATGTTCTAAGTATCTTAATGACAGGTCTGAACCTCAAATTTAGTGTAATTAGTAAGAGCTTAAATTTATAGGCTCTCAAGATTTTAATTACATTTTTAAAGTTAAGTTGCTATTATAAAAAACCTGTTTTCATGATGGTAGAGATATAAAAGCTGGAAATTCTAAATATATACCATATAATATTGGAAACAGAATTCGCAATAACGACTTTTTTTCTTGATGTCGTTGGTTTGCGGTAATTCGCTCTTTCAGCGATTTTATGATTTTTTTTCTTGAAAAAGTTTTTTTTTTCTGTGTGGTTGTCTGATTTATTAATTAAAGTATCCAAAATATGTCAGGCGCGTAATCGTATACGTCTGTTGGTAGTTCACTCGCGTTGCGTGCGAGGTTCCGCGTCCGACTCCGTGCAAGAGATATACAAATGATAAATTATCCCAGTTATCACGGTAATATTAACCCTAAAATTACCTATTTGTTTTCTTAACTGTTCACTGCCAGTGAACTCCAGCATCACATGATATCAAGTAACTTTTTTATATTTGTCTGTTGCAACTCTCGGTGTAAAGGAATGCCCCCAAAATTTGGTTGGAATCATTCATTTTCAATATAAAATATTTAGTCAACCCCAGCAGTAATACCTGGGATTCACTGCAATTTGATGGAACTTTTCTTTTAAATGTTTTTGTTTTACTTGCATATTGTTAAAACCCCTGTAGCCAACACAACCATGGATCCCTAAGGAATTTGGTGCATAAATAATTCTGAAAAACTGTGTTTGAAAAGCCGGATTTACATCCATAATTCTAGGATTAAGTAACTTGGGAAGTTTCTAGAATAACTTGAGTTTGTTAAAATATTGTTTTTGTGTGACTGATGAACGACGCAAAGAGTTCGGTATGTAAGTATTTTAATATGTTCCATGTCTATTCACTAACGTGATAGTACATCATGTAATTGCACACTTAAATAATAGGATAAGTATTGTTCCGTAAGACGTGAGAATAAAAACTTGGATGAATGATAATAAGAAATAAATTATCAGCTTATTCCAGTATATTTTATGTGACGTTTCGAGCAAACGCCCATCGTCAGGCAGTAAATACCATGTTGCAATTGAAATAGGTCCAGAAAGAACTGTTGAAAGGTTCTAATTACCCACTGGGTGATCGTTTCGTGAACACATTAGACCTGTAAAAAAAAAGCTCCACTGAATTCCCAGTTCCTAGACACTTCGATTCTTTTGACCACAATGGTACCTCCAACATGGTAGTCTTAGTTACGAGAAATGCACTGCTCAACAAGTTAAAAAAGAAAGCCTAGAACACTTTCTTATCTACCAACTCAACACCAAGTCCCCTTATGGTACTAACGAAATATTTATTTTCAAATAATTATAAAACTCTTTCGCTAATTTCATTCCCTTAAACCTTTTCTTTAGACGTGTTTACCTTACCTTTTACTCCTGATTAAATCTTCCTCTTTAATTTAACCTATGCGAAAGTCTTTTCATTTCCACAATTATTTCCCTGGATTATTATTTTATTTTACTAGGCTATTATTTTAATATTTTGCGAATTTATGTTTATTATTTTCTGTGTTTATATTTCTAATTCCAATTTTATCTTTTCTAATTACTTTTCTATATTCTTATTTTCATAATATTTTTTGCAATAAATTCAACAATGTTTGTATCAGTATTTTTGTCACCATGCTCCACGTTGAACGTGTTTAATTAGAACCTTGGTATTTTCGTACCTTCAAACGACTCTTTCTGAGCCTATTTCCATTGTAACACGGTCTTTAGTTCCTGACGAAGGGCGTCTGCTCGAAACATAATAAGCTAGAAAAAGTTTTCATTTTAACGAGGGGATGAATAAGGATAGACAGTAACATGTGAAACCGATTTTTCTATAATAAAAATAATTTGCTTTGACGTCAAAGAACAAACCGCAAGATACTTTTGTAAAAATCATTCTATTATGACTGACTACAAAGCACTTAAGGATAATTATCCCATTAAAGAATTTATAACTTATATCTTACAGAATTTAAGTGATTCGAACAGGCAACTGGCTATAAACTTAAAGTGCCTTTTTAGAACCCTTGCACAAAATGTTATGTCGTTCAGTCTTAATTTCGAAACCTAAATATAACTATAGACAAATGAAGCTCCTTAGCGTTCTTAGTCTAAGAAGGAGCTGACAAAGTTCTAAAAAACAAGCATTATCTAATTTCCTGAATTTCTAACTATTGTCTTCACGTGATAGGGCCATAAACCTCTTTTACAACCACACTTAAACCAAATTGAAACGATTAACTGTGTTATTAACAATAATCTGTTTTGTTTTCGCCTAATTAGTACATTCAGGTTTCTTTGATAATAATTTATTTTTGTGTATTTATAGAACAAACTAAAGACAAACATTGTATAGTTATGATATTAGAAACTATATTTAATTCTAATATTTGTGAAAAACAACTCAAATGTTTTGTTTCAATGCGAGGTAATATTTACCTTTTCAACTCATTTGTTCATGGAAAACTAAAAACAGTTGTATTCGACATTAATAAACATTTTACACTAGTATGCGACAGTTTGTTTGTAATTAAGCACAAAGCTACACAATGGGCTATCTGTGCTCTGCCCATCACGAGTATCGAAACCCGGATTCTAGCGTTGTAAGTCCGCAGACATACCGTTGTGCCACTGGGGGCAATATGCGACAGATAAATAACTGAAATAATATAAAACACTCGTAAAGATTTCTTGTTTTATTTTAGCCTTACTGAAAAATGATTTTTGGCATATTTTTCTCTATAATATCTTATATTTGCGCTGTATGAGTTATATTTGATTAAAATAATTTTCAAACGTTAATCATAAAAAAGCACAATATTTTTAGTTCATATTATACACAATAGATGACAGGATACTGCAATCACCAGTGTTTTTGCTTCTATCGTATCAATGTTTATATTGATACAATGAAATAAATAGTATTTATTTGCCTGAATTCAAACTTGGAAATAGAATCAAAGTTCTCCATAGCAAATCTATAGAAATTTACAATTAGGATCTAGCACCGACATTGATAAAGTCCTTTATAATTCTATGATGTATTTATGGCAACATCTATGGTTATTTATGGTCTTCCCTAATTTTGAAATATTAAATGGAAAGAGAGCATCTTACTGCCAACAATAAGAAATTGACTGTCACTCTTATAATGGTCCCACAGCTAAAAATGCGGTATTCAATTGATTCGAATACGGTTTAGGATCTTCTAAACCAAGAGTTCTACCATGAGGGACAACCAGCGCCCAACTCCTTTATGCTGCTGAAAATTTAAAAGAGATATATATTTATAAGGATTAAAGAAACAATTTAATTTATAAGGATTTAATAAAAATAAAATCTGCTATTCTTGAACAGAATATCATTCTAAAATAAAAAAACAAGATCAAGCAAAAATGTATGTCAAAAAATCGTAAGCAATGAATGAAAATCGGTTAGATCAAGAAAACGTACGACTGTGAGAGGTGAAAGGACATCAAAAGCGTTATAAAAACGAAAATAACATTTAGGTATGAAATAAATATGGTTTGTTTGTTTATGTATTTTAGAGTGAAGCTACATTGAGCTGTTTGATGCATACACCGTGGGAAATCAAACACCGTATTTTAGCTTTGTAAGTCTGTAGACTTA
>NW_013665644.1:272774-297020 GCF_000517525.1 Limulus polyphemus | reverse complement strand
CTTTTCTTAATAATTCGTAAATCGTTGAGTTTTTCTTCAGGCAATTTGTATTAGACATCTCACATTATATAGCAATGCAAAAAAATATTTCCAGTATATAGGAATATATATTCATTGCCATACAATAACTCATGACTTTTTTGCTATCATATAACTTTACTGATTCCGTTTGTTTTATTATGTGTGCGAATAAAATAGCCTAAATTCATTGTGCCCTGCTACAAATGTTTTATATATCATAGATTACTTGACGAATATATTGTGACATCTTTTATATTTTCTTGTTCAGACATATGACATACAGTAATAAAAACAATAAAATTTTGTGTTGTTGAATGTTATATAGAAGGGTAAACCCTGTAGATATGTAATGTAAAAGTGGGTAAGCTAATTTTACTGCTTGTTCCAGTTGCAAAGTAATATGGACTTAATATCCCCTATTTGTTTTGTTTTTTTATCTTACCCACGTTTACATTACTTCTTTAAACGATCTGCTTTTTTTGTATAACTCGGCTCGTTTCTATATCACATATTTATATGACCGCTTTTAGTGTTTCTCCAGTGGATTTCATACTAAGATGTTATGACTTCGAATAATTATAAAACGTCTGAACAAATATTTACTGCTAAAATTCTCAAAGTTTCATCAATATAGCTTCCTGACAAAAATGTTTAACTTCTTTTAGACATTTTAACTTCAAATTATAACAAACAGATAACATTGTTACATCTCTGGCAAGCTCGAACCCATAGCAACTCCATCATGATGATCATAAACATTTCTATTAAACACAAACTCTGATTGTTTTGAGAGATATTCTAGTTTATTAAAATAGATTTAGACAACGAGTAATATTATGAAAACACTAAATCAGCACACAATTTATGGTGTATAGGGGCCTTGTATATATAATATTGCATACTTAATGGCACAAAAGTAATAGTTTCAACTTTAGAATTAATATTTACTCTTTATCTATGGCAACAACGTGAAAATTATGAGTCGCATGTACACAGAGCTTTCCAAAACCGAGGAAAATTTGAATCTATACAAAACACAGGTCAAAGACCATCATTTGATAGAAATGAGCTTTTCATATTGTGTTGATTTTGATTTTACACTTGTTATTTCATTAAATTATTTACTTTACTTTACTCTCTAATTAAAAAATCATGAATTTTAGTTATAAAAGCCACCATAAGAACCAACAGTACTGCATGTTTTGTTCTTGACAAGTAAGCTAGCCATGGTTAAGCGCGATTGTAGATTATATCACACCTTTAGTGTCACTTGTTTGTTTTGTCTCTTCCTTACAGGCAAATCTAAAGCAACGTTGGATGAAACTTTGGATGTGAAGTAAGAGAAACGATATTTAATCATAAATTACTTTTAGTTGCATACTACATATTATGTGAAAGTAATTACCAATTTAAATATTCAAGGTTAATAATCAGTTTAATGCGATTACTTTTAAATTAAAAAAACTTTATCAATAAATGTTCCTAGAAGAGAAGAGAAGAGATATGTAAAAATCTTAATATAAATAAGTGATACAGTTCGCTTTCTTTTCAAAATGAACACGTAAATTCTATCAATCTTATTTTCATCAGTTGGAAATCAGATGAAACCGAACAATAATCAAACATTGCGATACTAATAAAACTTTCATAACACCATACATGCAAGATAAAACTTAAAGAGAAATTTATTGCCAAATTTCTTAACTGAATTTCGTAACATTATTGTTTATTTGGAAGGAAATAATTTTGAACTTAATATTTAAAATTTTGACCAGAAAATATTTAATTTTAAATTGGTGTCTAAACCAACTCGTTTTTGTTGTTGTTGTCTATGTACAAAGTTTGGTGACTTATCTCTATTCTCAAGATACTTGAGAAACACAAGGACAAACGATATGCACGAGGTAAGCGGTGTTTGCTAACAATAAAATTCAATCACGTAAATTCTAATTTATTCGTATTCCCACAAAATTATGTTAATTTCAAAACCAGATAATAATATTTTAAAATTAATTCAAGTACCTTCATTTTTTCGCGCTGAAAAATTTCTCTATGTTCTTCATTTCCCGCCATTGAAAAAAATCCGGCGTTTTACTAAAGCCCAGTAATTGGAAACTAATTTGTACAACTTATAGCGCATTAATTGGAAATTGCCACGTTGAGGATTTGTCATTTATCGAGTTAGCTGTTCTTCATTGTTTCTCGCGTTTCCTGTTGTACTTTGTCTCTATTTGGTTTTCTGCGACTATTTCAGTAAGTTTTCTAAAGGTAGATAATTGCCATAGTAAATTTCTCTTCTCTTGTGAAAGATGATTTATTCTACTGATTTTCGTACTTCGCTTGTTAAACGCGTGTTTACACTAACCCTGAGGCCCAAAACTACCTGGCTCAGTAAATAACAGTTGGATGTAACATTCAACTGAATGCAGATGCAAGTATGTAGTTTAAAATTTATTTTCCATAAATGGACATAAAAAACAACATAAAAACAGGATAATTAAAAATTGTTAAATTAAAAAGAAAAATAGAGATCGTGAAAAAAAATACACAAACTAGTTGAATCAAAACGCAAAAATTATATTTTCTAGTCTACAACTAGGGACTCTAAAAACAGTAAACAAACTAGGCTGGAAATAATGTTTACATTATTTTCTCAAGCTATAAATTCCTATTTTTACTCCACTAAAATTGATAAGTATCGTAGACATGAAATCAAAATAGGGACTTCCAGTTTGAGAAAATAATGTAGCCTAGTTTGTTTACACTTTTTTAGAGTCCCTATTTGTAGGCTTAAAAATATCATCTTTGCATTTTGATTCAACTTATTTCTGCACTTTTGACGATCTGTATTCCCCATTTTAAATTAACGACTTTTAATCATTTTGTAGTTGGCAATATATTCTGGCAGATAGTGTTAATAGTTACCTTGTTAAATAATGTTCGTTTAGTTCAGTTGCATACATGAAAAATCGGTTATAATAATAGTTGAACTGCGCATGCCCCTCAATCGAGTTTTTTTTTTTCGAAATCAAAATCCCTTCAGAGTAGAAAGAAAATAAGAAACTTGTAAGAAGAAATATTTATAAAAACCATGACAAGTAATAATTTTAAACAAAAAGAAGTTTAAAAACAAGCGAAAAGTAAGAACAAAGAAATTGATAAGACAATAGCATGCCATAAGTCAGAAACGATACAATCTTTTACAAGATATATCAGCACACAAAAGAATAGATTAATCTAACTGCTAACTGATAGTTTAAGAACACCAGTAGTGTGAAAATGTTGTTTAAACACACAAAAAAGAAGGAAGTAACAGAGTACTAGGCAAAGACAACATAAAACCATCCGCCTGAACTTTTCAATTACAGTCTTTATTCGATGAACAATTTGAGGCATTATGCTGCAAAAGATCGTATGACAGCAGAATGATATTAACCTACTGACACGATCATTTATCGTCTAAAATCTGGTCATATCTAGTGAATCAAAATTAAAATAATTTTTCCTGAACATCTCTGGTATATATATATATATTGCTACCTAGTTTTGTCCTCCTTCTTCTTTTTTTCTTTGTCTACTTCAGAACTTATTTCTATTACAGTAAAACTACATATTATGAAGAATGCTTTGAAGCAATCACATGTATACACAGGGTGGCCCACAAATTTTATCCACACGTTCGAATGCTCATATGACTATAGTAAATTAACCTACAAGCCAGCAAAACATCTTCATTAACATTTCGTACAACAAATGTACATCCACTGCTACATCATTTGAAATGCTCAAACTGGGCTCCATCAGCATTGAAACAAACAATTATGACATCTGCGATGGAGTGTCTGACATGCTGTTACACAGTTTTTAACTGATTTTGTTGCTTTGATTCGTCGATGGTTTTGGGCTTATTTTTAGACATCTTCAATATTATCTGAAATCAAAATAAAACTTTTAGAATCGATATACAGAAGTTGCATAACTTAAAGGATTGGTACATTTTTGGGTCACCCTGTATATATATATATATATATATAATCCATTCCGTTACTCGAATGAGTGTATAGTTATTTCTCCGAAAAGAGACATACTGTTCTTCTATTATTTCTTTTCTTTCTTCTTTTTCCAAACACTTTTCAATCGACCGCCATTCCTTCATTTCTCAGCAAATTGATTTGAAATTTGGAAGATTATACCTTGGTCTTTTTAAGGATTTTATAGGGTGAAGAAAAGTCATATAACTCAAAGTATATATTTTAGACTCCTGTGCAATCATATTTACAGCAATTAAGATGAAAATCGGTACGAATATAAATTTTCATGCGCCCAACATATTTACATAAAAAAGTTGGATTTGCCCATTTTGAATCTTTTTTTTTAGCTGAGTCGAGCTCCACAAAAGCTTAATTTTATGGTTTTTTGTCAATTACTTGGCCATATTTTGACCAATTTATGTGGGATTTGGTACAAACATACTTTTCTATAGGTCCTACACGTACAAATATGTGGGATATGTCTATTTTTTGTTCATTTTACAAGGTCAAAATATCGCAAAAACATCATTTTAGAGATTTCGGTCCATTTCTTAGCCATATTTCGATCACGTTACGTGGGATTTAGTACAAGAATACTCATTGCAGGTCTCAAACAGAGATATATAAAATTTTTAATTTCTGTGTTTTGTTAAATTTTTTCAGCAAGGAAAGCACAAATTAGTATTTTAGTGAACTATTCATTTGTATGTCAACCAACTTACATGGGATTTGGTACAAAGTAACCTCCTTGCAATAATATAGACAGATTTCGATATTTCTGTGTTTTACACGATTTTTCTCTTGTCAAATTTGGTCACATTGGGATTGCGTGGTGGAAATATGGTGCACTCTTTAATTCATAAGTAGTTTTATAAGATATGATAAGAATTACTATTTTCAATTTTACCCACTTTCTTTTTTTGTATTTGTGTTCAGCAAAACGTCGTCTAGCTTTCTAATAATGTTTGCATTGTTTACTCCGCTCAGAGTATAATTCATCAACAATGGTTACCAATATTCAAAATTTAATCCATTTTGCAAATTTCTTTAATCCCTTCATTGCACCAAGGTAGCAGGTATTTAAAGCTTAATTCCATAAATAAAATACAATGAATTTCACTAGTGTTGTCATAGCAATATCTGTAAATGACATAACTGTTACGCCTATGCTGTCACGCATCTCCTTTATTTATGTCAGGGTTAAACAAAAGTGTCACTTGTCATAGTGAAACTAGTGCCCGAGATGACTATATTTTAATCAGGTTAACATGTCAAGGTAAAAAAAGTCTTGCAACACCTTACGACAGAAATGGCATGAACACATTCATTCGAGATTATTCGGAAGAAGAATGTATATGAGATTGACCAAACAAGACTATTTTCTAAAAAAGGCTATCTTCAAACAGATATTAACCAGAATTAACCGCATTTCCGTGTTAATTGGGCAGCATGTCAATTTACAGTTAGGACACTGGAGACATGTCATATTTTCATATGAGTCCTGCTTCCGGCTTGTTTAAATTTGATAGTAGGAATTGTGTTCGTCGTTTCTCTGAAGAACAGATGAGGGAAGACTGTCTTTCCCACAAGGAACATACAGGAGGTGGTACTGTACGTATTTCGGCAGCTATTTGTCACGGTGGAAAACTCTTCTTCATATCCTCCAGGGAAACGTCAATGGCATCACATGGAGACTATATTTCTACCATATGCTTGGGCAAGGTTTGGCAATAACTTTGTGTTTCTGAATGACAATATCACTGCCCACAGTGGACTTATTGTACGGGATCATGTTGACCAGGAGGATGTTACAAGATTGCCATGGCCAGCAAAGTCCCCAGATTGTAATTACGTTGAGAACTATTGGGCAGAACTGAGTCAGAAAATTGTTAACCACGACCCTAAAGAAGCTGAGTTGCAGCGCCATCTAGTGACAAGTTGGGATGAAATCATAGTGGATTACATCAATAACTTCATCGACAGCATGCCACCTCATCTTGTGGAGGTTATTAGATTATGAGGAGGACCAACCAAGTACTAAATGTTTAATATGAACTGATATAAGGTTACGTACACTGTTTATAATAATATGATGTTATATTTTGTCATTACACATGTTTTGGTAAGGTTTTGTTGTGGTAGGGGAAATTCTGAATTACACAACTTTCTACTGGTGTTTGATAGAATTGGTTATGGTTCTAATAAATTGTTCGTGATATCCATAGAACCTGTCTCATTATACAAATTACATATGTAGGTGTTTAATATAACATGCACTTCTCAGTATGACAGCACTAAGTGTATTTGTATACCATCTTAATATTAATGTTATTTGTTACAAAATATTCAAACATGTTGGCCAAGACTGTAGATTAAACTTAGTTGTGGCCCTTACATAAGCTTTATATGTTGATACGTCTGAATGTTATATATTCTGTGCATAATGATTTTTTTCTTCTTTGAAGCTGCATCTGTGCCTCTGAATTTTTTAGGATGTTGTGAGCGCAAGACATTAACATTTCATTGTGTATAATTACGTACCGGAACCACTGCGAGACCAGATTCAACTGTCCTCTTAGATATTGGTATTTGATTGTACTCTAGAGTTGTAATCAGGTAAGTCTCAGGACTAAACAACTTCTTGTGATACGAGAGAAATAATAACAGAGTAGAACAAAATCATTAATCCTATGGTTGCGTTTCTGGACGCTATGTAACTTGTGAGACGTGTTTTATGTCGGCTTTAATGAAAGACATTGCAGTTGCAAATAAATCAGTAAAACTCAGGAGGACGTGCATTATTAAACATTAAAACCACCAACAATTATTTGTCTATTTTCAATTATTTTGGGCTTTAGAAATTCTTATTGATCCATTGGTATATATTAATATTATTTTTTTCATTCTTCGTTTTTTTTTGTAAGTATTTATCAAAACATATGACGTTTTTATATTTACTCTTAGAAAAATGTCTATAAATATTTCTTTAAGTTGTTTGGTAGATTTTTGTTTTGCTTTAGAGCAAAGCTACATTGAGCTATCTGTTGTAACCACCGCTTGGAATCTACCACGGATTTTAGAGTTGTAAGTCCATAAACATACCGCTGGGCTATCGGGGGACGTTTCTTTATTTCTGTATTATACAACCAACAAATGTATTTCCCAAATGAAAAAGAATTAGTTATGACAGTGTGAAATCACAGCCTATAGAAAAGAAATCAAATGTAGATGAATAGAATATACTAAACAATTAGCGATACAAACTTAACAAGTTGATAACATGATTCACTTTAATAAATGATTAAATTAGTGGAATAATGATTTCTAAATATATATTATATGAATGTGTGTTTTAAGCCAATGACAATCATTCGTGTTTATTACAATTTCATCTTTAAAATATGATTTTCTTAAGTTACTTAAAATTCTCAGTAATCTTGTGTGACTATTTAGATAAAAACTATGAACAAACACCAACTACTACGTATTTATATTTTTATGTATGGGAGTAAATTTGGTTTTTAGTGTAGTAGCTTAACGAAATGATCGTCACATGCGGACAAAAATGGCAAGCTTTGCTTTGTATTGAACTTATGATGATTATAAACCATGGAGTTAAAACTTGCCAATTTGTTTATTACGAAATGGCCGTCAAAATGGTATAAAACACACAAAAAAATCAAATTTTAAGTATTTTGTTCTTTATTTTTTTTGCAAATTTATTATCGAATATTCTACTTAACAATTACCTCCAATTTACATACATTCTATTATTTTACCAAACACTAAACACAATTTAGTATTTGGTAAAAATACGAAAACAGGGGTTCAGGGAGGTGCCACTGGCCTAATAGAGACCTCTGTGGCTTTCCAGAGGCGGATGATCTCATGACTATCGATTGAATTTGAAAGTGAATACCTCGTAGAACAGGAATTTGATGTAAACTGCCTACACCATGAGAAAAGGCTTTCAACCAACAGCTATTACACATTGAAGTTAAAAGCCTCTTTCAGGTTGTTACAGACTATGAAAATCCATATTTAGATATATGTCCTGAACTGTTGGTTCTTAACACCAGGGAATGTGCAGATGAATCAGTTGTACCAACTGTTCGAACACTCGAGAATTTTGGAGCATCATAATATCAAAAGTACAAAGGGAAGTACTTGAAGAGAGAACAAAATCAATCCACGAGCCAACAAAGATAAACAATTTGTCTCTTCTGAAAACACGAAGACCTAAGGTAAAACCCAAGTTGAAACAATTTGCTGCCACTTGCAGTGATGTAAGCTTGTTTGGAAGATTGTACATTGTAAACCAACAGCGTGATGGTGATCCTAGTGTGTTCTTCTTCCATGAAAACCAGCCTTATCATCCCGGTATATCGGGATTTGGTAAACTTCGTAAGGGGACAAAGTCAGACTTGCTGAAAAAGTTTAATATGGGTCTTTGCACGAACACACTAAAATCCCAGACTGCACAATTTTTGATGGTACAAATTTAGTGCACACTTTGCCAACCTCCACTACCTTAGCATTTGAAGAATCGTCTGAAAATATTTTATACCCTTTCTTCACCATGAGCTTCAACAACTTCCGAGAGTCAATGTCATCTGGGAAAGGTACATGTCAAATAGCTTTAAAGAATCTACTAGAGAAGAGGGAGGTAGTGGTGTGTGCCTGAAGGTGAACCCAAAACCAAATTTTCATCGCATTGGCATGACTTACTTCGTGATCCTGCAAACAAAGAGGAATTATATGCCTTTATTTCCAAGAAGGAGATAAAGCGAAAGCGGCCAGAAGACCGACGTATCTACGTTACTATGGAAACATCTATCACAACCATAGGCATTGGTCAAACAATGGATGAATGCACACATGAGGAGGTAGATAAAAAACTAATGGTTCATATTATGTATGTTCTACAGGCAGGAACCAGGATACCGTAGATACAGATATTGTTGTCATACTTATAGGGCATTTATTTGGTTTTCTGCAACTCTCTCCAGATTTTGATCTTTGGGAAGCTTTTGGTGTTGGAAAAAAATCTTTGTTATTACAATATCAACAGCATCTACCACACCATAGGAAATGACATGGCTAGAGCTCTGCCTGTTTTCCACGCCTTTACAGGGTACGACACGACCTCCTCGTTCTTTTAGAAATGATAAACATATAGCTTGAAAGACATGGAAAAGTCTTTCTCCTGCTACTGATACACTTACTTTCATTGCTGGCCATCCGTTCACGTCAACCGATGCAGATACTGAGCACTACAAACTCCCTGAGCATCTGACGGTGATCATGTATTATAAAACCAGTGCCCAAGACAACGTAAACGAGACCCGAAAAACTTTTTGACAATGAAAAGAAGAGACTAGAAAGCATCCCACCTACTCAGGTAACTATTGTGAATTCTTAATGTAAGATAAAAAAAATCTATTATTATGCTGTATTGGTATGTTTTGTATAAGTTAAGCTTAATTTTAGGGCTTATTCTTTAACCATCATTTTATCATGCTTCTATGAATACCTATCACTCATATCTAACGAACCATTGTATACTTTCTTACAGGATGCATTACTGCAATATGTTATGAGGGCTGTGTACCAGACTGAAATATGAACAACTAGTCGACAGGCGCAGCCAGAAGGTTGGGGCTGGACGCTGTGACAAGCACTGGGAGCCTCTTTGAACGACACCACCAGAAACATATAAAACATGCAGTGAACTTATCAAATGCAGTTTTAAATCGGAGAGGCTTGTCACAGTTGCAAATGCGCCAAACTGTTTGTTTTTTGAATTTCGCGCAAAGCTACACGAGGGCTAGCCGTCTGTAATTTAGCAGTGTAAGACTAGAGGGAAAGCAGCTAGTCACCACCATCCACCGCCGACTTTTGGGCTACTCTTTACCAACGAATAGTGGGATTGACCGTCACATTATAACGCCCCACGGCTGAAAGAGCGAGCATGTGCTCCAAACTGACTCTGCCGTGTACTGATTTGTGTAGCTGCTGTTGTGAAACCTAGACTTGAGTTACCATTGAACTTTCACTATACAGAGCTGGTAGACATTTATGTTTTTGATTTTAATGTTTTAATTTTGTTGCCGTTCTTAAAAATGTGTACAAATTTAAAGTTTGCAAATAATCATAATTTTGAAATGTTTACTGCCAGTATAGAAAAAACTCAAGGCTCACACAATAAATGAAACTGTGGAAACAAATTTAATGTCGTCTTTTCTACTTTTATGCAAGCTTAATAAATGTTTTTGACATTATAATATATATATATATATATGTATGTATGTATGTATGTATGTATATATACATATTACTTAAAATTCAAATAAATGAATTTCAATTATTTTCTGGATATTTTGAATGTTTTTGGTCTTTTTGATGGTAAATGTTTTTGGCCCTTAGGATTTCTTTTCATCTCCATGATGCTAAGCAATCTTAAAAACAGTTTTGCACTTTTGTCCGACTTGTAACGATTTGGCCATTTGTTTGCTACTTAGCCACCTGAATATTTAATATACAGCTGGCCAACAAGAAATTCAAATGTCTAAAAGTTGTTTGAAATTAGTTAAATTATATCTCGCTCTTACACATTTGAATAACAATTGAAGTTCTAAACATGTTATTCAAGATTTAAAAATCACATCCAGTTCACCGATGGCAATCGAACGCTCCTTTGGAATTAATGCTATTTATAACACTCTGTAAAATGTAGGTAATTTTATCATGTGAACTGATAATACGTCTTAGCTAAATAAAGCATACTTTACTCTTTTTCTGGTAATTAGATAAACACAGAAATATTCAACGTAAAAACCTTAACGATGTAATGTGACACTCTACTTAAAAAAGGTTTGTTTCATAGAAACTCAGTATTCTAGAAGTCGATGATTAATGAAGAATATCAGATTCATCAAGAAAGTTTATGAAAAACTTGATTAGTATTTACTTTGTTATAACGAAACGGCCAATTCTTATTTACCTAACTGCAACTATTTATAAATTTCTATTTTTGTTGTAGGGATGAGATGTAACTTATATACTTAGTAATTACTTTCATTTTAAAATAGTAATATGTGATTATAATATCTAACTAAAAGTTTATCCAAATCTTAACGTATTACACTAGTAATCTATAAATGCATACAGATGCCAATGCATCTTTTCTCGTCTCTGTGAATAAGTTTAGAAATATTGCATCGTCTTATTCTACCATATAGACGAATAAAAAGTACTTAAAAACCTCGCTGCCTATATATTTACATTTCACAATACATCTTTATAGCATGTTTAAATCTTTAGTTTATGTTTACTCTCATTATATTAGGTATAATTTTATAACAAACTTCTTTTTCTAAGCTGATTCACAGAACATATTAGGATCTTTTAAGCTCAATGTAAAATTCATTTATTTTTTCATATGCTACTTTTTATGCAATTTAAAACTACGTTTTCTTGCACAAAAAATAATAATTTAAATGTATATAAATTTACAAATCATAAACTCGCAATACACAATTCTCACATCAAAAATATTGGTACAAGGATTTCGAAATGTCAGTCAAAATCTGTTTACAAAACAATGACTGAAATGACGGCTAACGAAATAAAAATTCAACTCCAGATTCCTATCTTAAATCTAAGCCTAATTGTGAATTTCATAGCCCAGGCCTCGACAAACGTTAGTTCTCTGTAGTCAGAAGGATCTGATTAGATTTTCATGGTACAAAAACATAAAGCACAGGAAGAACCTCACCAATTGGTAATAGGCAGTAAGAATGCCCGGGTAACCGTCTTGTTTAATAGGAACAGAAATTACCAATTAGGAAAGTTCTTCAGTCATGAAAAAGTTAAATGGATTTGCACTTTCGCATCATTAGGAAGACAAATAGAATTTACTTGGCAGAAAGAAACATAAAACAAGGATTTGCTACACGTTGCATTATTTTTTTTTCTCCAAGAGCGAGCTACAAAGAAAAAACATGTCCGGAATTTTCGAAGTGTTATCGAAGTATTGCGAGAATGCCTATATTGAAAATGTAAATAAATAAATTGTTTTGTAGAGGATTTGCTAAAACAAATCTATGTAGTATACTTATTTAAGTTTATTTACGCTTTTCAAATAATAAAAAATGTTTGTCTATAGCTATGTAATCTAAGGAATGTCACTGATTAGAATAATAACAAAAGTTGTTAAGGGTTAAAATGTTTTAACATAGAGAATGTCAGTTAAATTTTAATGTGGATAGAAAGCTACATGAAGGGTGTCTTTTTCATACTGTTGAATGTTTAGTGATCTGAAGCTGGACAACAAAGACAGTAGAAGGATTAAAATATAGTTTTCTTACGTAACAGCAAGTTTTGTTGGCTATTTTTTATAATTGTGCAATAATCCAAACAGACACATAAGACTGATTAGAATTCCTGATATGCAAACTTGAAGATGTTATTGTTATAAAGTTCAAGTTCCTGATACATAAACTTGAAGATGTTATTGTTATAAAGTTCAAGTTCCTGATACACAAACTTGAAGATGTTATTGTTGTAAAGTTCAAGTTCCTGATACACAAACTTGAAGATGTTATTGTTGTAAAGTTCAAGTTCCTGATACACAAACTTGAAGATGTTATTGTTGTAAAGTTCAAGTTCCTGATACATAAACTTGAAGATGTTATTGTTGTAAAGTTCAAGTTCCTGATACATAAACTTGAAGATGTTATTGTTGTAAAGTTCAAGTTCCTGATACACAAACTTGAAGATGTTATTGTTGTAAAGTTCAAGTTCCTGATACACAAACTTGAAGATGTTATTGTTGTAAAGTTGAAGTTCCTGATACACAAACTTGAAGATGTTATTGTTGTAAAGTTCAAGTTCCTGATACATAAACTTGAAGATGTTATTGTTGTAAAGTTGAAGTTCCTGATACACAAACTTGAAGATATTATTGTTGTAAAGTTCAAGTTCCTGATACACAAACTTGAAGATGTTATTGTTGTAAAGTTCAAGCTCCTGATACACAAACTTGAATCCTGTTATTGTTGTTAAGTTCAAGTTTCTGATACACAAACATGAAGCTGTTATTCTTATAAAGTTTAACTTATTTACAGCATCCTTTATTCAGTAATGTCATTTTTATAAATCAGTTTTCAGATCGGCGTATAATAGTACAAGCTACTAAGAACAAAACTTACAGGCAGTATTTGCTGTTCACAACAGCAAGTCGAATAATCTGATCAAACAGAATGCTTGTTTATGTCTACAAGGTTCTTATGGTCCCATTAGCTACTACTGTTATCGTTATGTATACTGTTTTGGTTTATAATTTCTATTTGATTTTTATTCAAGTTAGTTAGCGTTTTGATTATAACCTGGTTATCAACATCTTCGGAGAACCCCATGAGTAATATCAGTTGTCATTTTTTTTTGTTTTGTCCTTTTGTGTGAATGATCGGAAAGTATATATTGGTAATGTTGGTATTAAAAACATCTCTTTAAACATATTGTGTTGAAACTGTTTAAGTAGTGCAGTGTTTCTCATACATCTAGAATCATTAAAGAGTTAAAATTCAATGTTTTAGAAGATTTAAAACGTCATTTAGCCTACTATAGATATGAATCCTATACATGACTTAAGGTGATATAAGTATGCTTGAGTGTTACGAATTACTGAGCACAGCTGAAAATATGTTTTAAATATTAAACCGTTAACTAGCTTCCAGAAATTCTGACGTTTACTGAGAATAAACCTGCATTACACATTTTCTTCTCTTTATGTGTATGAAGTTTCTTCTCCTAGAGCGTATAGATAATATGAGTCTATAACATTTTGAATTCTCCACCAGTCTATGGCACTATATTCAGCGGATTTCTGCTTGTGACATCAGATATGGCTGCTGGTTTCTTAATGTTAGTCTCAAAGCTAGAAAACTCATTTCCATTCGTTCTTCTAGAAATAAATGCGATTTCGATAAGGCGACGGAGTAGAAATTATGGAGGCCCTCCAGAAGATTATAGATATTCTTATCTAATCACATGACAGTAACTTCAAAAAAAAAAAACTGTCTGGACTGGCGGGAATAAACCTTTAAACGTTTCCTATAGTATCTTATGTATTGTTGTCGGCAATATAAAAGCTACAGGACATCCTGGATATTTTCATTATTCTTGGTGTAAGAAGGACCTATCGATAAATATTACTGTATTTTGATCTCTTTCCTACGATCTAAGAAATAAGTTAGCTTTCTGACTTTCGAGCAAATGGAAAAAAAAAATTAGCTTGAATTGAAAAAAAAAAAAAACCTCAGTTGTATCAGTCAGCTCTTCGGTGTTACATGTGTTGATACCTTACATGTTTTTAGTAGTTTGTTTGTTTGTTTTTTGAATTTCGCGCAAAACTACACGAGGGCTATCTGAGCTAGCCGTCCCTAATTTAGCAGTGTAAGACTAGAGGGAAGGCGGCTAGTTATCACCACCCACTGCCAACTCTTGGGCTACTCTTTTACCAACGAATAGTGGGATTGACCGTAACATTATAACGCTCCCACGGCTGAAAGGGCAAGCATGTTTGGTGGGACGGGGATTCGAACCTGCGACCCTCAGATTGCGAGTCGAGTGCTCTAACCAGCTGGCCATGCAGGGCCGTTTTTAGTAGAGTAAATATAAAAAGGTTGAAAAAATGAGTATCAGAAGATTTTGGTTCACAATCAAATCATTTTATTTTTTGTTTGTTTGTTTCAGATACTTGTGCAAAGCTACACAAGGGGTATCTGCACTAAAAGTTCCTAATTTTGAGCTGTCAGACAAGAGGGAAGGTAGCTAGTCAACTGTACTCAAGGACAACCCTCTAGCTAATGTAATTCAGTAGTGGAATTTAATGTCACACTTATAAACACATGCACGGCCCCAAAGTAGAGAGCGCAATTTTGCTGTCATGTAAGTTTTTATTATATTTTAACTATGAGATGTTCTACCTGAACAGAATAAGTCGTAATGTTATTTTTGTATACATTTATAAGCGTTAATAATTATATTGTTTCCACCCGCTTACTTTCATATATATATATATAATAACTCTCAGTTGACCTTGTGTAGGAGTTTATATTTACCTGATTTTTAATTCTTCTCACCCTCTTTGACAAAACGACTTGAAAATTTGAACATATGCTTTTCAACCACACATAATAGAAATGAATAAAAATTCCAAAAGAGTGGTAAGAGAGCCCAAAAAGTTTTTTTTTTTCTGAAGTCTCAGATTTACTTGGATTTTGTATTAACATATAAGAGATTATTCAAGATAACCATTTACATTTAAATTTTCCAACTGAGCCACATAATGGGGATGTAGCGAGTGAGATAATGAATAGGATGTTAGGCCGTGGATTGTAGGGACGAGAGTTAGAGAAAGGTGATGTCACTGAACACGCCTCACACTTTCAGATTATGCTATGAACCGATACGTTTTTTTTTTTTTCATTTTAACTTTCGCTATACATGTTTTGTCATCCTTATGTTATAACAAATGTTTCTGTTCTATCACGGCTTTTAACACACGCACGAATCCAAAGTACAGAGCGCGATTTTGTGGCAACGTAACTTGTTTATTTGATTTTAGCCACGAGATGTTTTATCTTAACAGAATATGTCATGATGTTATTGTTGTATACAGCCCTGATGATGGTAACTGTGTTACAGAAACTAGTCCTTATATACAGCCCTGATGATGGTAACTGTGTTACAGAAACTAGTCCTTGTATACAGTCCTGATGATGGTAATTTTGTTACAGAAACTAGTCCTTGTATACAGTCCTGATGATGGTAACTATGTTACAGAAACTAGTCCTTGTATACAGTCCTGATGATGGTAACTATGTTACAGAAACTAGTCCTTATATACAGCCCTGATGATGGTAACTGTGTTACAGAAACTAGTCCTTATATACAGCCCTGATGGTGGTAACTGTGTTATAGAAACTAGTCCTTATATACAGCCCTGATGATGGCAACTGTGTTACAGAAACTAGCCCTTGTATTCAGCCCTGCTGATGGTAACTGTGTTACAAAAACTAGTCCTTGTATACAGTCCTGATGATGGTAACTATGTTACAGAAACTAGTCCTTGTATACAGCCCTGAAGCTCAAAAGTATTTCGCGCACTATAAACAAAGAGAATAATACGGACGCAGACTAGTCCTATAGTAAAGCTCTAGATTTCAGAGATTGCGAGTTTGACTCGAATCTGTGCGATACCACAAAATATATACCCACATTTTAAGCTTTGGGTACGTCATAAGAGTGATAGTCAATCATTTAACGTCGATGACGTATGGTAGAATGCTAGTGGCTGGCTGCCTTCCTCTTGTCAGTACAAAATTAGAGATGACCGCAGATAGCCTTAGAAGCTTTGCCATAAATACAAAATACAAATGGCGAACAGTCATAATTCCAAAATTAATTAGAGAAATGTATGCACATTGAACTACGCGCTTTTTATGTGGAAACTAAACTTGTTGACGAAGACTAGAATATTTCTTGTATAGTGATTGAGTTATCAAGTCAAGCAAATCTCATTAACTCTCTATCCCTTAGCTCATAAAAATCTGATGATATAATAGATAGCATTTTGGGGACAATTTCTTAGAACTATTTGAAACAACAAAATCTATCAACATATATATGTTGTAACATATATCCTAAAAGTTATTCAAATCTTATTTACGTAAAATAAAAACTCAAAATCGTTTAACCGTGTGACAGTGTACATTTACTGCCTTCACAGTTGGATATATCATTGCATACCCTGTATCTTTTCTTATTAATGACTAAAAGATGACAAAAGAGTTCATTGACTATTTTATACGGTGTATTGTTCATTATTTTTATTGATTAACCTTTGTTCTCACCAGCTTAACTTATAATTAAGGTCACATCTTCTGAAGTTACTTTGGAAATAGAACGAACCACACTATGTGCACGTTTAAGCCCGTTCACAACCAACATTTATCTTCTGACGTCTGACTTAAAGCTCACGAGAAAAATAGCATTACTTCGTGATATGCAAACAGTATTTGGTGTAAAGACTGGGTAACAGCAATAAATCACACTATTAGAATGGGGTGATTTTCAAAACCCAGACAGAATTATGCCACTCGAATAGATAAAACTTTATTGTGAATATCACGGGCGCTCGGATCTCACAAAATGAAACAGTCTTCTGATTTAAAAAATAAAACAAAATAGAGGAAAAGAAGGATTAGATGGAGTGATTCCATTCAAAAACAGTGAGTATTATCTGATCAATACTTTTTACATGTACGAAAAAACCGCCACGTTAAAGTAAAATGTCCATAAAGATGTGATATCACAAAAGGGCCAATACCATAAAAGGGCAAATCCCCTGCAAAGAAGTAATGTAAAAGTTAAACAAGAATAAATTCGGGAAAACTTGGCACCCTTTGGTACTGGTTCTAATTGCGATAAAACTTAGAGCCAAGTATTCCCCAATTTTTCTTGTTTAATCTAACCACTTTTAAATTACATCTCTAATCAGACAACACTATTTTTAATAAAAATTTTCAACAATTTTTACTTTAATGACAATTTAAATTTTTTTCACATATACCAGTTTTGTCAGTTGTTTTCTGTTAATGCATGTAATATGTTACAAATTCTCAAAATGTATAAAATTAAGAAACAATCTAACTCATTCAGATACGAAACCACACTGGTAAATATTAATGCAATACGGATACTTTTTTTACCTATCATCCCGCCATTTTCCGCCCTTTAATATCAACTTATTTATCCACATATAAACACTAAAGTTATTTTCTATTTTGATTCACATCGCACTTATGATATACGTTTTAATTACTATGCAAATTGCAGATGTCAAACCGAATAATTTCAACTTTCAAATCAATATCTACCCTGTAATCTCTTTGTGTGACATATCAACTCAGTTTACATTCTATTTTGCTTCCTCAATAAGGAGAAGAATAAGTGATTTGCTTATTTGTTTGTAATGAAGCACAAAACTACACAATGGGTATTCTGTGATATGCCCACCACGCATATCAAAACCCGGTTTTTAGCGTTGTAAGTCTGCAGACATCCCGCTGTGCCACTGGGGAGGGGGAGAATAAATGAAAGAAACACAATAATTGTACCACTCGTTGAAGATTCATTTCTATCAAGATAAACCAGATATGAAGTTGCTGCTTTTAACTGATGCAAAATGCTCTAGATATGTTCAGAAACATAAGAATAGTAACATTTCAGCATTAGGAAGAGCTGTGACAAAATCCACAGAGTTGGCCAAAATTCCTTTCCCGTGTATAACGTAACAGTAGTACTAGTCCAGCAGTCTCTAGTTGGATCAAAGGTAAGTTTACGGACTTACAACGTAAAATCCAGGGTTCGATTCTCCGTGGTAGACACAGTATTGTTTGTTTGTATTTAAGCACAAAGCTACACAATGGGCTATCTGTGCTCTGCCCACCACGGGTATCGAAACCGCTGTGCCAGCCACTGGGGGGCTAGACACAGTAGATAGCCCGATATGGCTTTGTGCTAACACACACGCTATTCCAGCCTCTCTTGTAATAACTTAACTGGACTCGCTATCGCACTTCCAAATATTTTATACCAGGAAACAAATGGCTTTTCCAGTTATATGATGTACTTGGTAAACTACAATAATTTTCTTCTATGTTTAAAAAAATGTTATTTTTTTTCATACGAAAATTCAAAATTTTAATTAACCATAATACTTATTTAATAAAATTATTTTTTAAATAAATTAAAATGTTTTTTTTATCTTCATTAAAGCCTAATTACACTGCGTTAGTCCATTTAATCATTCTGAATTTGATGCTGGAAAAAGACCTAAAACACAAACGGCAATATTTTTATAACTATATGTTTATTTCTCTTAATCTATAAAAGGTGCAATACATTTTTAACATAGTACATTATTTTAAAATTACATTTCACCCGAAATAGATTTGACTCTTATATATCAGGTGAAGAGATCGTCATTGATGAAGTAACTTAACTCACTACACCATTCTTCATTGCAGAGTTTTTACTATTCCTAAACTCTTAAGTCATTAGTTTTAACTTATTGGTTGTAGAAAGCAATCCACCATCAAAATTATCAAAACAAATTCATCAAAAATATTAATATCTGTGCTACTGTTGTCAAACCAGAAGCATTCCCCAGTTCAGATTGATATCTACTACTGGAATTTTCTTTCGCGCCAATCTTCTTTTGTTTACTATATGTTTTTCCTCTTCAATTAGGAGAAGAAGGAAACAATAATTTTATAACTTTCATCGCGCTTATTTATCTTAGACGTAAATAAATATGAAGCTGTTGTTTTTAAGGTGATATATGAGTATTTAGATCTGTTCAGAATCATAAGAATAATGACATTCTAGTACTTGTAACAGCTGAGACAATACTCCAAATTTGGCCAAAAGTTCGGTCTTATGTGAAAAGTGACGGCAGTGCTACTTGTTGCTCTATCCTTGTAACTGGGAATTCACTACTGTGTCTCTAGTGTGATAACGTTCAACACAATACTGCCACAGCTGAACTTGTAATAAATGAGTAGTGGACATTTGAGAATAATTCTATTGAAGAGATTAGTTTTAAAACCATTGTGTGTGGTTTCATCCGTCAACGATGTAAACATATCACTTAGAGCAAAGCACAGAGGATGGCTTCGTCATGTCACTATAAGAATTTAAAATGGTGGTCTGGCTGCAGAAAATTCATGTTGGTGTACACAAAAATTTTCTTGATTCTAATCATATGTTAGCATACAATTACTTCTACGTTTATGTTAAACAATTAAGGTGTTATGACGTCTAGTTGTGATGTACTACTGCTCTATCGTATAAAGAACGTCATGTAGCCACAAACACGTAATGATAAAATAGGAAAAGGCAGTTAGAAAGTATGGTAAAGTCTAACTGTCATCAAACAATACACACATCTACAGCCGTGCTTTGAAAAGAACATTGAAAGAAAAGAGGGAGGGATTATGGCATTGCATAAACCACCGGAATCGGTTACCAACAAGAGAAAATGACCTATAATTATTACTGAATTTTTAAATGTATATCGACCCAAATTTGGAAAATAAATCTCTTAATTTTACTCAACAGTTATTTCAGCAAATTAAAACATTTCCGATACAAGTTTCACGTCATTTGGTTGTCTTGAATGATAGTAGTTTAACATTAATAATAATAGTGATTTTTGTATATCTGCTTTCCTTTTAAAAAATAAAAGTTTATCATGTATTTACTGCACACTGCTATGACCCACGATGTTGTCATCCGATTGGTCACCTTGAACAGCAAGAGGCAGTTTTTTAGAACAACAAGATACATGTACGAGCAAGATTGTGTCTTATAATATCAACTGGCTGGAAGCAGAGTTCCACCTTAAATTTTAATAGGACGACAACTTTTATTGGATGTTCAGTAGCGCTAAACCCCTGGACGATAACGGGTGTTTAGTGGTTAAGATAAAAAAAAAATCAGTATATTTCTGGATGTTTCAGAAACTTGCAACTTCTACACGTCACATTAACCTCCACAGAAGGAGACCGTGAAACTATGCCGTGCTTATCTGGAAAAGCTCAAATGACTAGGAGAATTACGTCTCTCGCTCCAAAGACAAACAACTGTGTGTATGAGAGATTTGACACTTGTATCTTAAAATGTATTTAAAGACATCCAATGTCTCCTGACGTAATTTACGTGCTTAACGTTTTGATGGGGGTGAGACTAAAACATCTTAGATATAAAAAAAACGAATTAATGGGCTTACAGATCAATCACTTCAAACGAATCTATAAGAATACAAGTAATAGAAATATTTTGTAAATGTCAAATGATGTAGGGATGTCTGTGTCAAAAATAATGCAAACAAAAACATAAGGATGATACAGCTATATAATGATCATCCCTACATGACTTTCAATCTTAAAACCTAATGTGACACTGTAAAATACACGAGTACAAAATGGTTACGAAGTAGATCAATTTGATCGACCTCGTAACGAGAGTTTGTAATAATCAAGTGAAGTTTTGACTCAACTTGGTCCTTGTACGTAAGTCCTAGGCTCTTAGTTACACTACAGTGATGCTTATCCTGACATGAACATGATATTATGATAAAGATACTGCATACTAAAAGTCAGGAATATATAAATTCCAACTGCAGTAATATTAAAGTCAAATATGCATTTTACAGTGCAACTCAAAATTTTAATATTGAAAGTCATGTAGGGATGATCTGTATATAGCTGTATCATCCATATATTCTTGTTTGCATTATTTTTGGCACTGACATCCCTACATCATTTTATATTTACAAAATTATTACTTTTTTGTGACGTGTTTTACTCTGACTGAAAGTTAATGTAATCTATGATTGTATGTATTAAAATTGAATATTATGAGTATTGATTCTTTTTACTATTTCACTTCATACATAATATAGGGGTTGGCTACCTAAAGACACCAACTGTATAGTGTACAAAGCATTGTGTATTCTACATGTTACAACCATCTAATGTTTATCTATTAATGGCTGGTAATTCCTGTTTCATCTTGTAATTAAGCTTTTTAAATGAACACCAGATTTTTATTAAAAAGCTAACTCTAAGGGATAATGCTAACACGGTCTACCTTAGAATTATGATTTTTATAACTTCTAGTTATCACGACTAAGCGGTGACTAATCTCAGAAACACATGTGGTGAATTTAGTTTTAAACAGACGTTAGTCATAAAGTAGTTGCGGAATTATCTCAACTGAAACAAGAAGAAGAAGAAAGATTAATAATTTGATGGGTTGGTCACTTTCTGGTTTGGTATCTTAGCGATGCTTTCTTTTTTTAGCTTATTGGGTAGAGAAGCATATGAAACTGAGAGGCAATCATCTTTTAAAGTAAAACTCTCTGTCATTGTTGATTTTTAGCGTATACATTTGTATTATGCCTATTGAGGACCTTTGCTATCTCTAGATATAGAGTCTACCGACTCTATGATATATCGTACTTATGATATTCGTTCATTGCAGACTTCTTTGAAGTCTTTGGTTAAAAGTAAAAATATCCATATTCCATCTAGACAACTTTTATTAAAATAAATTTTAATACTTGTAATAAGTTTCAACATGCACATTTCAAGATTTTAAAGTAGCATTGTGATTCAAGATGCTACTCATTATGTTTCCAGTTAAACGATTAATTGACGTTGTGGACTAATACTTAATCAATACATTTTTATTCGACGTTGTGGACCTACACCAATACTGAGAAAGTGCATTTTAAAAGTTGATTCGTGTTGGGATTTTTCAGTATTTACGTTATTTTCAGATACAAATCTCTATTTGGACTACAGCATAGAATAATAAATGCATAAACCGATGTCATTAATCTTCCACAGTTAAAATAACCCAATATTTTTGGACAACATGGGACCTATTGGTCCATCTCTGCTGTTCCATCTTAAAATAGAATGATTAAAAAAAATAAAATAAAACAATTTTATACCCAACCCTTTTCATTAATATACTGTCAAGTTTTTTCTTAAACTCACTTACATTTACTGCCTCTACAACATCTGAAGGCAACCCATTCCAAAGGCCAACCACCCTGTTAGAAAAATAAAACTGTCTTAACTGAAGATGACTCTTACCTTGCCAAAATTTATATTTGTGTCCCCTAATCTTACTACTCTCATCTTTAAGTATACAAAAGATGATACACCAACACTATCAATTTCCTTTACACCCTTTACACATCTTAAATACTTCAATCAGATCCCCCTAACTCAGATAAAACAATTTGAGAGATTTCAGCCTCTCGTCGTATTACAACCCCTCCATCCCAGGAACTATTCTAGTAACCCTTCTCTTAACCCTTTCCAACAATTCAATGTCCTTCCTAAGGTAAGAAGCCCAAGACTGAACACAATATTCCAAATGTGGTCTAACCAGTGACCTGTACAATGAAAGTATAACCTATTTAGACTTGTATTCAATATTTTTATAGATACAACCTAAAATCCTATTTGCCGTACCACTAACAACAGCACACTGCTTGGATGGCTTTAGAGACTGGTCGACTATTACACTAAGATTTCTTTCTTTCATAACACTATTAAGGTTATTCCCATCCAAATTATACTTATTATTCAAATTATGATAACCCACATGCATTATCTTGTATTTATTATGTGCCATTTATTTACCCAACTCACTAAATGATCTAAATCCTTTTGTAAATCAGCAGCATCCTCTTCACAGTTAGCAACACCCAAGACCTTAATATCATTTATAAATTTAAGTAATTTATGGACTATCCTTTCAATTTCATTGATGTAAATCAAAAAGAGTAAAGGTTTTACGACTGAGCCTTGAGGTACCTCACTTGTGACATTAATCCAGTTTGACTGAACTCCATTTGTAACAACCCTCTGTTTTCTCCCATCCAGCCACTCTTCTATCCAATTTGCTAACTTATCCCCATATCTATAGAGATATTTTTTACAAGAGTTTTATGTGGCACCTTGTCAAATATTTTCTGAAAATCCAGATACACCAAATCTACAGCCGTACACTCATCTGCATAAGCAGTAACCTTTTCAAAGAATGTTAAAAGATTTGTAAGACAAGATTTTCTCTTATTAAAACCATGTTGACTATCCAATAAAATTCTAAACTTTGTTAAATGACTTTGCAAAACATCTTTTAACAGACGTTCCAAAAATTTTCCCACAACTGATGTAAGACTAATGGATCTATAATTACTGGAATTTTTATCACCTCCCTTGAAAAGAGGAGTTACATTAGCTACCAATCCTTTGGTACCTGCCCACTATTCAAGAACTGACAAAAAATAGTAGCAAGTGGCTCACATATCTAATCTTTAACCTCCTTCAAAACCCTTGGGGAAATATTATCTGATCCAGGTACTTTATCAGTTTTTAAACGTCCCAATTTTTTCTTCACAAGCTCAGAATTAATGCAGTAATCTGGTTTTATCTGGTTTCTATTTATCATCTGATCAAGATGTGGAATACTGCTTAAATCTTCATTAGTAAAAACCGAAGAAAAAGTAAAATTTAATAACCCAGCCATCTCATAATCATCA
>NW_013665644.1:258502-271774 GCF_000517525.1 Limulus polyphemus | reverse complement strand
CCAACTTTTTCTCAACATCCTTTTGATGTCATAATTTCCTGTTTCACCAAGTTTCTCGATCTTCTATAATCTTCTAAGTCTCTTTTCATACCGGTCAATTTAAATTTCTTAAATTTATGATGCTTTTCTTTAATTTTATTTCTTAAACTATTTGTGAGCCAACCTGGTTTTTCCTTGTAGCTACCCTTTTTTTCTATTAGGAATGTGTTTACATTGAATATTAAACATTTATCTTTAAAAATATTCCATATCTGATCAGTGTCTCCAAATAACTCAGCTGCCAAATTTACAACAGATAATTCTTGTTGCATCCCTTCAAATTTGCTTTTTTGAAATTTGTAACCAAAATATCAATATTCCTTATCTCCATATACAGGAAAGCATTGAATCTAATAGAGCAATGATCACTTGCACCCAGATGTTCCCCAGTTTCCACGCTTTTAATCATTTCTGTATTTGAAGTTAACAATAAGTCTAAAATAGCATTGTTTCTAATTGGTTCCTTGACTACCTGGTGAAGAAAGCCACTCTAAACAGTTTCCATAAACCTTTCTCCCTCATGGTTTGATTCTAGAATTTCCCAATCTATATTCCTGAAGTTAAAATCACCCATAATTATGACTTCCTTAACAGATGAAATCTTAATCTCTTTATAAAGTTTCTCCCTAATTTCATCTGTATCATTTAGTGGTTTGTAACAAATTCCCACTAAAAGCATTTTCCTTTTATATCCATTAATAGAAACCCAAATGGATTCAATCTCTTTGTTATTATCTTTGATATCCTTAAATTCAACAGGATGTAACTCGCATTTTACATATAAAGCCACCCCTCCTCCCCTCTTTAAAACCCCTATCCTATTAAATAGCCTGTAACCCTGTATTTCAAAAAACAATTCTGTCATCAAAATCATCTGTGTTTAACCATGTTTCAGTTATTCCCATTATATCAAAATCCTCCATTCCTACCAGTGTTCTAAGGTCATCTATTTTATTTCTTATACTTTTAGCATTACAATACTAACAAGTAAGCCCATCCTTATAGCTACTTCTATACTCATTTCTTATGCTAAACGTTTCTCTGCCTCTTATTATTTTTGCATTCAGTTTTTACTGGCCCTCACCACTGTCTAGTCCTAGTTTAAAACTTCTCTTACAGCTGAGTTAATAGTCTTAGCAAACAAGCCAGCCCCTACCCTATTTAAATGTAACTCATCCATTGCAAAAAGCTCCCTTCTCCCACTGAACTGATCCCACAAGTCCAACCAGACAATCTGCTCATCCTTACGTACTAACCTAAGCCTGGCATTTAGCCCTAATGACCTACATATAACTTCATCCCCACAGTTAATTCTGGGCAGTAACCTTGACAAAAGTAAGTTATGGTCGTTTTCTTTAAGTGCTTTTATTAACCCCTTATACTTATTCATTACCTCCTCTGCCCTAGCTTTCCCTACATTATTAGCCACTACATGCACTATAAAAACTGCATCTCTACTAGCCCCTTTTGTTATATCTCTTGTTCTGTTAGTTATATCCTCCACCTGTGCCCCTGGGTAGCATAATCTGATTCTTTTCTCTCTATTTACCCCACAGACTATTCTATCCACAAGCCTTATCAAGGAATCACCTATAACTATAACCTCCTTATCATACACATCCTTCTCTGACCCTTTTGTTTTCCTCCCCTCCAATAGTTCCCCATCTGCAGAAGCCAAAGGCTGAAATTTGTTGCTCAACAGAATAAGCTCATATAACTAAATTCACCACTTTTAGCCCTAACAGTATTCTTTCTAACTTCCTTAAAGTCATTGTTAGCTGATGTATCCCTTGCATATAAAAGTTTAAACTCCTCATGAAATCCTGCTGCCATTTCCCACAATCTGCATCTACTTTAATCATGATTGCTTCTAATTTTTCCTCCAAATTACAAACTCTACATAAAATATGTACGTCTTCATTTCTACCTTCCATAAAAGTACATTTCAGTTCCAAGTTCCCAAATAAAACCCACTCCTTGCACCCATTACACCTAACAAACTGCGAAGGCTTAACTCCTACACTAGTCTTAACGATAGTATCTATACAGTTATAGCCTGAAAGTGAAAATAATACCAAATACCAGTAGCTTATTTTTAACAGTTACTGTTAAGTCTAACGTTTAAGAACCAATTATATAATTTTATCACCACTTTGTCTTCACACTAAAGTAATAAAGTTTATATTTAATTATATAGAACTTGATTTATTATAACTATATACGTAGAGGTAATAATAAAACGTATTTACTTAAGCCTGATTTATATTATAACCTACTTATATCTATAAAGTATAAGCTGAATTTAAACTAGTGGATCTAAGTTCAAATAAACACATTAATTCTAGAACACTAAGAAACAATAAACTAATTTTTAGATTTTAATAAAACAATTTATTTAACCTGTTTTACAATTTACTACTGAGTAAAAATATACCTGAGCTTAAAGTACCGTTAAACGTACTAAGCCTATTTTAAGTTATAACGTTGTGTTACGACAGCGGTAGTCACGTGACCCTGGTAACACATCATGATATTCTCGAAGGATCGGGGAACTTCTTGTATATAAGTGTGCCAGTTAAAGCGAAATGAATTAATCGGAATTGAATGGCAGACAGTCAGAGATAGAGACGGACAATTGAGTCAAGCGCGGTAGTGACCGTAAGTGCGTAAATCATTGTGAATTATAGCGTGTGTTTAAAGTGACTGTGGAAATTAAAGTGTATTGCAAAGTTGAATTGAGAAAGAATAAAATAGTTTTATTTAAGTAAGGACTTGTATCGCTGAAGCTCCTCGGGAAGAATTTCTTAGGGAAATTAACTAACGACCAGAGACGTAACAGTTGTAATAATTTACACCCCTAAACTCTAACTTAAAACATTCGCCGTCTTACTTCTATTTACCAATCTTATTATATCTAGTTATTATTGTGTTATTTAACCGAAATTACCACATTTAAAATTAATAATTAATAATAATATTATTAAATAACTTTCAGAAATCTATGAGCTTAGCTTTTCAACGTCCTCCATCTTCAGTTAATGCATAATTAAAAGAAAACTATTTTCTCCTAAGAAATACGTTGTTTGTCATTCTTTACAAATGCCTCAATCTGCCCGAATAACGACATGCTTAATACTATGATAACATTTCATCCTCAAAATCCTCTCCGATGGCTCAGCGGTAAGTCTAAGGGCTTACAGTGTTTACAGAAGATATACGAGGAAAGACAGTTAGTCAACACCGCGATCATTTGGCCTACTCTTGTCAGCCTCGTGGTGGGCATAGTACAGACAACCCATTGTGTAGGTTTGTACTTCATAAGAAACAAACACTCTCGAAAATTATTTAAATTTGTTATATACGAGAACAAATAACATGACTAATGAGTATACTTAATGTTTTCAGAAAAAAAAATGTTATATGTAAGTCAAATTCACGAAGTTGTAGGCGTATCTAACAAGAGTTTGTTTATTGGATTTCGCTAAAAGATTTACGAGGAAAGACAGTTAGTCAACACCGCGATCACTTGGCCTACTCTTGTCAGCCTCGTGGTGGGCAGAGCACAGATAGCCCATTATGTAATTTTGTGCTTAATTAAAAACAAAACAAGCTTGTCAGCCTTAATAGTGGGATTCCACTGTCACTCTGATAACAAACCTGTGGCTTCAAATGGAAAACGTGATTTTTTTTTTTTTGCGTTAACGGGATTCGGATTAGGAAACCTTAGCTCAACAGTTGGACACACTAAACACTTGGCAACGCTCGGCTCATTAACCACAATTCATACATTCTATAAATTTTGAATTTGTATCTTCCTTTCTAGGACTGGCGTTGCCTAATAGTTAGCGTACCAGATTATGGATTGTTTGTTTGTTTGTTTATAATTAAGCACAAAGCTACACAATGGGCTATTTGTGCTCTGCCCACCACGGGTATGGAAACTCGGATTCTAGCGTTATAAGTGGATCCCAAAATTTGTTATTTGCGTCTCATTGCCTCGACAACACGCACAGTCTGTGTGTTGTCCCAGATGTATTAAACAATAAACTGTATCCGTTGAGGAAGACAACGGAAAACCATCTCAACTATTATTTCTCATGGTAGAGACGATAACTTCATAATTTATTGCGTTCACCTATTTTCTTTTTCGAGGGAGTTTTATAAAATCTGTTTTTCTAAGAAAACTTTTTTGTTGTGTGTTCAATCTTTTTAAATGTAGCCCAGGGACTAATCTCTCAAAATCAAGTTTGGAACACGCTAGAAAAGAGAGAGAAAAAGAAACTAATCTGTAGTTGGCTACTTAGTTGTACTTGAAAAAGTGACGATACTTAAACTATAATTGTAGAACTTACTCAAATCTAAATTTGGTTAAAAACATTTTCAAATTTCTCTAGAATAAAAGTACGTACCCTAATTTTAGTTTAAATTCAAAGGCTTGACTAAATTTCTTAACTTTTAAGTTTCTTCATTTAAAATAAATGTTGAGCCTTAAATACGTTAATATCGACTTCCGATCAAAGCAGTCAGCTTACTGACAAGTGAAACTAAAAATCTACCTGATAATAAATATAACTGTTAGCGATATTTTTGGACATAAGCCCAATAATATTTCAAGAGTTCGACCAGCTTAAGTTGATTTGGGTTAGGTCAAAATCCGTAGACTAAGCTAACAATGCAAGCAATCTCTAAAATAAAAGTATTTCAACAAAAATGAAAGCTAAAAATAATAAAATTAGATGTAATAAATATTCTAATCAATACTATTAATAAAAATAAGAATAAAGAAAGCACAACACTAGCTGTTAGCTTCAAGTATGTTGTAGGTTTAATGTTCGTGGAACAATGTACAATCAATATAACTGCATACAAACAGAACTATACACAATCTTTCCTAAAATTCTGGTTTCGATATCTATAGTAGGCAGAACATAAATAGCCCATTGTGTGGTTTAGTGTTTAACATCAACCAAACATTAAAGAAATCTAAAAAGTCTTGTGACCAATTAAAACCTATCAAACAGCTTCAACAGTGTAACTTTCGAAGAGCGTGACATCTGAGATAAATTGCTACGATAAATGTTACTGTTAAGGTGTGAATTCAAGTAGCAGGAGATATCAGTAGTTCAAGCCAAAAACTAAACTTCATGTAGATACAAAATAATAATAAAACTTAAACCTGAATCGTACAATAAATAGCTACTATGTTGGTTTTTGCTATTGAAATATAACTTTGTTAAATGTAATACAAAGAAAACAATATATTCAACATACTAAGAGGTGTGTTTAGCACAATTACTCCACTTTAACTGTCATCTGACACTTAACACAAATACAAGAATCAGTCAACAGGAAGTAATAAATAAAGCAGAAGTGTAAGAACAATAACCCTCGAGAAAGTTCAGTAATAATAAATAAGACTTAGAAAGGGAAGTCAGAACAATCGTAAATATGGCAAACACAGTATTAAAAAACAAATTATGACATAATGTTACACCATATATGGAATGGTTATATATCTAGTATGAACTTGCTAACTTAACTAACGGTTGATGAAACTAATAGTGGTAAACACGCTACAGCGGTTCTCTATTACTTTAAACAATTTCCAATTTCAAAACAATTAAAGTGTAAACGTGAAAGTTTTGAAAATGTCGTGATTTTCTGAAAACTTCTAAGCCCATAATTACTATTGAATTTCCCAGAATACTGAATGAATTTTGCTCTTAAAATGCAAAAGAAGAAACCTCGGCTGTGAAAAATGTGAGAGAGCTTACGAACTCTGTTCTAAGAAGTTGTGTAATGTTGAACAAAGTCTATTTTATCTAATAAGCTGCATTTAGTAAACATTGTAACATAAATTACTTTGAATTTTTCTTCTTGGAAAAGGAAAGTTTATAACTTCAAAGCTGAAAGTGTCCGTTTTATTGAAAACTTTAAACTTGAATGTGGTTGATTAATGATGTTGATGTTTAAATCCAGATAGTGTAATTTGTTTCAGTGAAAGTGCTTTATTTTAGAATGAGCTCCGGTAGATAAATTCCCTTGACGACAAGAAAACCTTGATAATCAGGCATAAGAGTGTTATCGATATGTCTACAAGTACGACAGATGTGAAAAACTCATTTATAATTGTTCTTACTAAGATTTGTTAAGTATGAAAATTCCAGTTCGAATACATATATAAATATATAGCTATCTCCCATTGTAATTCCTTATAATTGGTAGTTGGCCAAATTGTACATATATGTTGCAAGAATTCACTTAATGTGAAAAAGTGGTAAATTTTATAACCCACGAAACATTTTGCGTTTACTGACGCAGAGCATTAATTTACTAGAATATTAAAAAGCCTTTAAATCGCTGATGACTCTTTTTTAATTTTATAAATAGGAAGTCTAGTATAAGTATTACTGAAATCAAAAGTTTCTATTGTTACACAATGAAAACCTTTAAAGTTCTGTTTACATTCAATGGAATTACTAATGACAATGAACGGATTAATGCTGTTTCTGTCTTTTACATACTTTTAACGTATTTCAGACCATTACCTGTTAGAATTGGTAAATTCTTTTTAACTTCGGCAATGAAGTTGTATTTGTACGGCGTTTTATGTAGTTTACAAATACAAAGTATTTCTAGTTCTCTGACACCTACATTCTTATCGATGTTTAACTAGTTTTAAATATTTGCACAACTTGAACCACTAGACAAAGATTTCGTTATCTAAAGAACTTTTTCAAAATAGTTCAAGAAATCTTTGGGAAAAGGATTAGTCATTCAGTAACAACCTCCAGTAATTATAACGATAAGTTTTTCCTGTAACGTGTATGGTATTATTTGAAACAATGGAATTGTTGTTTGGTGTTTTTAGCACAGCACAGATGGCCTACTGTTTATTTTTGTTCTTATCGACAAACACACAAACTTCTGTACTGTAATACTCAAATATCGTTGTATAGCGAAATGACTTAAATTCAAAAGTTGCAAACGGTTTTCCTATGACGTGTATGGTATTATTTGAAACAACGGGATTGTTGTTTGGTGTTTTTAGTTGTTCGTTTTAGCTTTTTGTGGAATTACATAGCGACCCCTATATTCTACCTCCTGTGTTCCCCCCGGTGGGACAGCGGTAAGTCTTCGGATTTACAACGCTAAAATCAGGGGTTCGATTTCCCTCGGTGAATACAGCAAATAGCTCGATGTGGCTTTGCTATAAAAAACAAACACACATATGAAGTGGCTCTGCTGTAAGTCTAAAGGCTGAAATTAGGTATCAATACTCGCGATGGGCACAGATGGCCTATTGTGTAGTTTTGTTCTTATCGACAAACAAACAAACTTCTGTACTGTAATACTCAAATATCGCTATATGACTTAAATTCATATGCTGCAAACGTTTCAGTAGAAATCGTAAATAGACTTTATGTTTTTTATATTGTTTTTGATTGTGTACTTAAAATCAGTATAGCGCCAACTTAACATATCTAGTCCCAGGAAGAAATTAAGATACTTATATAATATGGAAAATCCCTCTTCACTCATTACTATTATATTCAGTCTGCATAATGATGATAAATAAGTGTTAACGTAAGATCAGATTGACGTAGTTGCTACTGATCTTCTATTCTTCGAAGGTTCTAATTTTCAAAACAGAAATAAAGAAAAAAAAATGATCTCGATTTTTTTTCTAGTACCAAAGGAAATCGATAAATGTTTATCCAATCCGAGGATCGGAGACCAACCATAAACAGCCAAGGCGTTTTAGAAATCCTTTGTTTATTCGTCCCTTGTTGGTAAGAAACGAGTAGTTCCTCTCAGTTATTACTGTGAAAGCTTCAAGTAACGAGAAATAAGATTACTAACTTCCTTCACGGGCTGTAAGGTTATTCATTCGGGCGTGTTGCTATCCTGATACCCTAGCGGCATGAATGAAGATGACGCTCTACCTAATCAACAGATATTCTTTGCTTTAACTGCATCCTTTTTTTTTAGGGTTTAAAACTTTTTAGGTATACATATTATTCACCATACATCTCTTTATTCTTAATACCTCATCAGACACAGAATTTCTATATAAAACATCCTCCCGTCTTACGGCATTTTATAAATACAACGTGATTATACAGTAGCTTCTGAATAAATAATGTAATTACAAATGAACATTTTAATTTTTTTTATTTTCTTACTACACATTTTACTGAACTCAACATATTAATGAGAATTGTAAATTAACTATATATTTTTAACGTTAAAACAATTATATGATTTTTGTTTTCCACTTATATTTTGTATTTAACCATGACTAATTTACTTAAACAGTTTTGCACTTCTAAGCATAACGGGAGTGATGCCTAATTTACATATTCGACAAATAATTTAATCTTTATTATTTTTGTCTATTCACTGTTTATTTTTTATCATATAAAAACAAGAATTTATTTTATTTTTAACAGTATTTTAAACGTCATAGGGTGTAGAAAGCTTTAGTTGGTAGAACTTAAAATTTACATCTGACTTATCAGGTGGAAAACGAAATTTTATAATGAATATTCAAACCACGTTATACCAAAAGAAAAACACCTTTAATTACGGACTTTTTGGAATTTTCTTACGTTTCCTCTTCAGCATTAAAATCTCAAAAAAAAGTTAATTCATAATATTCGAACTACAAAAAACAACTTTAGCTATTGAGCGAGTTTTCGTATTCAATCGGAAATTTAGAAAGAACAGAATTAAACGGTAACAGTATAATGGAATGTAGAATAAAACGTGCGCCAGACACACATTTAGTAAATAACATCGTTAAGAGAAACCATTACAGAGAAAGGATTAAATATAAGTATAAACACTACATCTTTAAAATAGTAATGAATATTAAATAAAAAACTGTGAATCCGGAATTGATTACACTAATGACAACAGGGAGGAGTTGATGTTATTATTTAGTGTTGGGTGATCACTCAAAATGGAGAGGCTTTCTAATAAAGGGTTCGTAATCTGTGGTTCCAGAATCGAGAATTTTAAAGTTTTCTAGAAATATTGGGTGGTTGTTATTCTCACTTTGTAATCAGATACAAGACTTGGGTGGATTATTTAACTTACATAGGCTTCTAGCTGACGTTCCCGTGTGCACATATTTGTAGGTGATGTGTAGTCTCACCAATATAAGTACCTTTACAGCTACCACAAGTGTATTTATAAACAACCCACAAGTGCATCGGAATGGGTAGAGTGTCTTTGGTTTTAAACATACTTTTAATTCTAAATATTGACCTAAATACTAAACGTAGCTTAATTTGTGGATAATATGTTCTGATTATTTTTTGAATTTAATATTTTAGTTTAAAACTTTGTTTCCCGATGAAAGGAATGATAAGAAATAGTGGATATTTTGAGACTGTGTGTGTGGCTTTTTGGTAGGTTCTATTTTATTTGTTAAAACTTTTCTTGTGATAGAGTGTAAGAAATTAAGTGAATAACCATTACTTTGTAATGTGTTATGAATTTTACAAATTTCTGAGTGAAGACAGTGAAGTAGCCAGAACAGATATTATAGGCTCGGCTTAGAAGACTTAGAACTAGGTTATGTTTGAATGAGTCTGGTATAATACTGTCTAAATGAGTGTATAAGCCAGTAAATGTTTCTTACGGTAAACAGATGTGACAAATAAATTGTTTATTTAAACGTCTAAAAAAGCTAAGTTATTGTTTTCTTCCATCTCACATGTAAGGTTTATACATGGATGTTGTGAGTTTAGATATCATAAAAAACCTCTTGACATGATCAGTGTTGTGAAAGAGTAGAAAAGTATCATCAACGTATCCTCTGTATGATACTGGTTTGTAATAAGGGGGGCAATTATCCAGCCATTGACGTTCGTAAAAACATAGAAAAATATTTGCAAGGCTCGGAATAGAGGTGATCTCATCGCCACTCTGTCTATCTGGTCATAAAAATAACCATCAAAAACGAAGTGACTGTCCTTGATGGCCAATTTAAGAAGCTGTTCGAACAACTGATGAAATTTAAGGAAATTCCGAAGCGTCCGTAATTAAAGATGTTTTTTGTTATCGCTTGAAATTTATTAATATATCTTACTAGTTCTTGAGATTTCACTTCAATTCGGAGTATGGTAACCATATAGCATGGTTAATATCAGAGTAATGACGAGGTCGTCCACTACTCTGGAGTTGCTTGACAGGATGCGACACGTCTTCCATGTATTTTCGATGGCATAGACAATGGGTGAACGTGTGATTCACCCTATTTGGTCAATCCTTTCTTCTTCCACGTACGTTTCGACCAGTTTAGCACGGACGTCAACATTCATTAGGTTAATATCAAACCCAACATAGAGCACAACAAAGGATTACTAGAATGTGGTCCATATAATTTGTGGTGTTAATGGCACATGAAGTGTACGTTTATAATAAGTATTCCTGCTTACAACATACTTCCACCATCACCAACTGTTTCAGTATAATTTAGTCCCTATAATCTATGGTGTTAATGGCACATGAAGTGTACGTTTATAATAAGTATTCCTGCTTATATCATACTTTCACAGTTTTCAGTAGAATGCAATCCCTATAACTTGTGGTGTTAATGGCACATGAAGTGAACGTTTATAATAAGTATTCCTGCTTATATCATACTTCCACAGTTTTCAGTAGAATGCAATCTCTATAACTTGTGGTGTTAATGGCACATGAAGCGTACGTTTATAATTAGTATTCCTGCTTATATCATACTTCCACAGTTTTCAGTAGAATGCAATCCCTATAACTTGTGGTGTTAATGGCACATGAAGTGTACGTTTATAATAAGTATCCTGCTTATATCATACTTCCACAGTTTTCAGTAGAATGCAATCCCTATAATCTATGGTGTTAATGGCACATGAAGTGTACGTTTATAATAAGTATTCCTGCTTATATCATACTTCCACAGTTTTCAGTAGAATGCAATCCATGTAACTTGTGGTGTTAATGGCACATGAAGTGTACGTTTATAATAAGTATTCCTGCTTATATCATACTTCCACAGTTTTCAGTAGAATGCAATCCCTATAACTTGTGGTGTTAATGGCACATGAAGTGTACGTTTATAATAAGTGTTCCTGCTTATATCATACTTCCACAGGTTTCAGTAGAATGCAATCCCTATAACTTGTGGTGTTAATGGCACATGAAATGTAGCTTTCAACACGTCTGCCAATACATATTCTTGCTTCCACCATACTTCCACCACCACCACATGTTTCACGTTTCGTTTTGGAACACAAATATGTTTCGATGTATGTAATTGCAACAAATTTGTGTTAGATGGTTGAAGAGTGGATCGTAGCTCATCTATAAGATAAGATATTTTTCTACGTGTCGTTAGGTAAACTGTTTTATGCTTTAGTTTAAGCGGAATGCACTTCTTTTGGATTTGGCATACAGACCGACCTTGCGAAGACGTTTTCTAACCACTTGCTGACTGAAACTGTGTCTAGATGCTGCTACGAATATCTAATTGAGTCTCGGAGCTGGTAGATCGAATCTAGCTAGAATCGACAGATAGTGATAATCTGCTTGTGTTGTGGTGACAGTCTTCTTTGTTGATGTTTCAGTGCAAATGTACCATTAGATTAGAAGCGGTTCCATATTCTGTTAATAACACTTTAAGGTACTTGTAGCCAAGTGGTAACAATCCGACATGATTGCCTGGCTTACATTTGTTCAATGTTTCTCCACATAAGTGGAACATCCAAATTCCCACGTTTAGGTTTAGCCATGAGTAATTATTAATTTGGAGAAGTTTCTGTCACTCATTTTAAACTAATAGTTGAGATAAAGAAATATCAGAAATAACATAGTCTGAATAATTAAGTACGACTGATCATTTAGTTTCTTGATTTAATTAACAATCAACTGAAAAACATGACTAGCGTTATCTTATGATAGTAGTTTGCCTTGTCATGGGAAATATATTATAGATTTGTATTGTACCTTAAATGTTTTGTACAATATAGTTGATGTGATTACCGTTCATTGTCTATGCCTTAAAATGTATAACGAATAGTGTAATATTTCAAGAGAATTTTTTTTTGTTTCTTGAATGTTTGCGCAAAGCTACTCGAAGACGACGTGGCTCATCAGTTTTTAATTCTAAAGTGATAAACTAGAGAAAAGGTAGCAAGTGTACATTAGGCACCGCCAACTCTTGGACTAATCTTTTTACCAACGAATAGGGGGAGGAGGTTGATCCTCACGTTATAACGCTTTCATAATTGAAAAGGCGATCATGTCATATATTTTCTCTTACAAAATATCACTTAATAGGAATATAAGGATAAGTATAATTTTATTAATAAAATATGTTTGTTCATTATTTCTGTTATGGAAGTTTTCTGAAAGGTGTGCATGAGACAAAATGGTTTGAGTAATAAAAAACTAAATAATTGTTATATTTTACCTCGTTTTTAAACCTGTGTTTTTACGCTGTTACATCTAATAGAGTTAGATGTTACTTTATAATAACAATTACATTTGTAAAACGTATGTACCCAATTCTACAATTTTTTTAAATTCTTAATCGACGTTATTAAGTTGATTCACACTCAAATTGAAGTAGGCCTTTCTTAAATAAAATAATATTATTTCAACATAACCGATTCAATTTTCTAAACATATATTAATATATACATTGTAGCAAAAATAAACGGGAAATACGTAACATAGTTTGCAAAAATTACAGCTGAATATGATCTATAAATCGATATTCTTTTAATTATGCCCCCAGTATCACAGCGGTATGTCTGCGGACTTACAATGCTAGAAACCGGGTCTCGATACTCGTGTTGGGCAGAGCACAGATAGGCCATTGTGCATAAATTCAAAGAAACAAACAAACGAAATCCTTTAATTATGTGTACACTATATGTGTCCTGTTGTAATATATCTGCCGCTTGATGCATTTTGTACATGGAAAAATATAATTTCATTTCGTTTTAAGATATAATTACTTGCTAATTTAGTTTTTCTATTATCGCTTCAGTTCTGACTATTATTTCATAATAATTCTATATTATGCCGTCCGGTGGGGCCCGGCATGGCCACTTGGTTAGGGAGCTCGACTCGCAATATTCTCGCCCTTTCCGCTGTGGGAGCATTATAATGTGGCGGTCAATCCCACTATTCGTTGTAAAAGAGTAGCCCAAGAGTTGGTGGTGGGTGGTGATGATTACC
>NW_013665644.1:239575-258481 GCF_000517525.1 Limulus polyphemus | reverse complement strand
TGCCTTCCCTCTAGTCTTACACTGCTAAATTAGGGACGGCTAGCGCAGATAGCCCTCGTGTAGCTTTGCCGAAATTCAAAACAAACAAACCATCTGTTGGGTCAACGGTAAATATCACAGCTTAAAACGCTAAAATTCGGGCTTCCATATCCACGGTGAGCAAAGCATTGATAGTCCATTGTGTAGTTTTGCGCTTAGTAACAAACGATTCTATGACAATACTACCTATCAGTGACTGAAGTATGAACTATTAGAGTTGCTCAAAAACAGACACAAGCTACAGTGTATTCAGGTTCATAAAGGATGCGTAGAAGCACACTACTCGTATGTACATTATACAGTGTAATATGAACGAGGAACTGAAAGATACGTTCAATGTCATATCGGTTCTGGTGGTTCATTACCTGTGTAGGATGAGATCACTTTGGAGGAATGAATAGCTCATTCTTACATTGAGGCATGACTGAAGTAGTTAAATATATAAATTTATCCTTTATTGGAAGATTTTCCTCATTCGAACTACATCATTGTTTTTCTACGAAGGAGCATGTTGTTGGACAGAGGACTTTCTTCTCTTTACTATAGTTGTGTGCTATTTAGTGCATGTTTTGAAAGTCTTAACTCTTGAGTCTATATAGCCTCCTTCACACGGAGGACAATTATTATACGTGTAGATTAATATATGATGGTTTTAGAGCAGAAATTCTGTCATTGTCTCTAAATTCTTAGTTGTGGTTTGAAAATAATTCACATGTTAACCTGCAACTAATATTTTACTCTAAATCTTCTAACTTTTTTTAAGCTACTAGCGTATGCTGGCTAAATACTAGATGTACTTCTGCGGGGTCCCCGAAAGTGTTCTGTTTCAAAAGTAAATACAACTAAAATTAAGAGTAAAAACAAATATTTTATTTCTTGCTGCGTTGTAGCCTACAAAGTGCATAATCATTCTCGTGATTCATGGCATACGCATGTTGTACTGACATCAGACAGTAGAAACTGTAACGTCAAGCGTCCCTTATGTGACGTCACTTTAGTGTCTACTGACTTAATGACAGACAACCCATTACTCTATTGTGGTGCGAATTGTTAAAACAGGTGACACCTCCAGTCTGCCATCGGCACCCTTTCGGAGAAATTAGGGGTTTAAAAAACTGTACTCATCGTAAAGATTTAATGTAGAAGTTGAATTTTTAAGTGTTTTATTTATTAACGTTAATGACCGGATTTACAACTGTAATAGGTTAAAAGTATCACAATGTGAATACGTATTAAGATTGTAAGATGATATTCTTGTCATTTCCTTATACACACACAAATCCCATTAATTATGGTGGAACGTCTTCTCCTCGTTATAGGTTAGAAAATTCTATTGAGTGGTTTTAAACAAAAATGGAGAACAGGATGATAAACGTGGTATCTATAAAATTTCATGTAAATGTGGTTTAATTTACATTGGTCAGAAATGGAGAAATAATGAAGAAATTAAAACTTTAAAGTTAAGTAACATAGAAATGCTATAAATAAACATAAAAATTAATGAATCATCGTCGGCTGAAAATGTGGCAAACACCGCCCTTTCTATCAATTGGCGTAATGATCACTTGATTCATGAGATTTATCATAAAAACGAATTAAATGTTAGAGACTGTTTGGACAGTATGAAAAAAGATCGTGTCTTTCTAAATACAGATGTTTGTTCTGGAATAATAGAAGTTATTTGTTGGAACTATATTATGTAAATGTAAACTTGTAAATATATTATGTAAATGTAAAAGACGTAACGTAGGTTGGCTAATTATGTAAGTTATTTACATTTTGAATGCGCGTGCACCTCTTGAGGTACATAAGTTGTCTCTTGTAGTAAATTCTTGCTTTTCCTGATGATGGCTGTGTTTTAGTTTTTATTAGTTCAAGCAAGTCTGACTATGAACCAGTATCTTTCGCCGTTAAGGCCGAAAATGTTAGTTGTTATTGTCAAATTTCTCCTAATAAATCTTCTGAGGGGCGAATATCCTTATCAACGGTAAATAAACGTGTATTTGACACAGCTGTAGGATATTTTGTGGGTGCTTTTAGACCAAACATAGTGTTAAAACATGATTACGTTTGTTTCAGACTTCCAACAGACAGTTCACCCCTACATCCTGTTGTTTGTTTTATACAACGTTTCTCTCTGGTATCGTGAAATAAATTTGTCCTGAATTGTTTAAATATGAGAAATATAATTGCTTTCTAAGATTAGTATGTGCCTGGCGGAAACTTTATTAGAAGTTGATGGAATTTTAGTGAGTGTTTTCCCAATTCAGTTTAATCAAGCATAGAATCAAAACATTGTTAGGCACCGTAACGGTTAGCTGGTAGTTAGGTGAACGCATATTAAATTACAAGAAACTTACAGTTAAACAGTTATGCAAGAACTGCTTAGTTACAGTCTCTAATTTCATTATAAATTGATTGAAGTTATAATATAATATTTTACGTTGCAGCAAAAGAGTAATTTCTCCAATACAAATGTAATGAAATTTATTTACATTCCAGTTATGCGATTTTTCATAAGCTGAACTATTACCGATTATATTTATATCTACATGCGAACGTTATTACCGATTATATTTGTATCGCCCCCCAATGGCACAGCGGTATGTCTGCGGACTTACAACGCTAGAAACCAGGTTTCGATACCCGTGGTGGGCAGAGCACAGATAGCCCTTTTGTAGCTTTGTGCATAATTAAAAACATACATACATGCATACATATTTGTATCTACATGCGAACGTTGTTACTGATTATATTTGTATCTACATGCGAACGTTCTTACCGATTATATTTGTATTTACATGCGAACGTTCTTACCGATTATATTTGTATCTACAAGCGAACGTTATTACTGATTATATTTGTATCTACATGCGAACGTTATTACCGATTATATTTGTATTTACATGCGAACGTTATTACCGATCATATTTGTATCTACATGCGAACGTTATTACCGATTATATTTGTATCTACATGCGAACGTTATTACCGATTATATTTGTATCTACATGCAAACGTTAGTACCGATTATATTTGTATCTACATGCGAACGTTATTACCGATTATATTTGTATCTACATGCGAACGTTATTACTGATTATATTTGTATCTACATGCGAACGTTATTACTGATTATATTTGTATCTACATGCGAACGTTATTACTGATTATATTTGTATATACATGTTAACGTCCATACAAGATTAGTTGTACATCGCACTTTTGTTTTGTTATGCAAATAAATATCCTCTTTCGCAACCGAGAGTAAACCCTCTTTATATCACATGTAGATGTGGGACGTTGTAGAACCAGCATCTCGCTTTCCTAACTTGTATTTCTTTTGGTGATTTTATTTTATTTATTTATTTGAGTTTCTTCATGCGAGACTAGCGAACGGAAGTTAAGACTGATAGACGGTGTATCTCCATTGTAAGCTGTACGATTTGATGAAGAGCGATAGCTCGAAAAGTCATCTTCTTAAAATAAAAATATAAAAAACTTGGCGACAGTTTCACCTATTCTTTAATTTCGATATCTTTGTCACCTAAGCGGTTAACTATGTTTCTTTTTACATGACACTTCAGCCAACCTAATTAAAATACAATACATAATACTTTTTAACAAAGTCAAAATGCTTATACAATAAAGTCGACCAATAAAAGTATTTTAACAAAGGTATAATTGAATTCTATGTTATTTCAAATCCATAAACAGCATAATAGGATGTAAGTAACACATAACTAAATACTTAAGAAATTCACGAGCTATTTACATAAAATTCAAATTACTTCCAAATTTTTTATGAAATAACTTTCATATAATTGTCTTTTTGTTGTTCATTACCACAAGACCAAAATGAAAAACAGAAAAATAAATGTTCTTGTTATACACCATCGGTACTTTGGATACAATTGAAAAAAGGTTCACAACATACTGTACATTTTAACTTATAGATACACTTCTTAGAATTTCAATATATATTTTTATGTTAAACATAATGTTTTTATTTAAGTTTATAATAATATTGGTATCAATAATATAAACTAGATTGCAGAGTTGATATCTTAGGTTAGCACACTGAGTGCTACCTTCTTGTTTATTTTCAGTTTTAAGGTTATAACAAAGTAAACAGTTAAAATTTGTTGGATGTCTATAAGCTACAAAGACATTGGCATTACTTACGGCCATAAATGTATAAAATTGATCAAACTTTACTGTCCTTGATTTTAACTTTTAATCCTGGGGTATACGTAAAATTCTAGTGTTATTTATAATCTTTGGTCCATACTACGTGGCGCGAAATATATAGTTGTCAATTAGGCCCTCTGGATAATTTCTATTAAATAAAAAAACATTTTTAATTCAGTCAATTTAATACTTCTCTTTTCTTTATTGTTAATAATATGTATAATTCTCTTTGTTAGCGTATATGTTAGCAATGTTCGTTTTGACATAGATAGGGTTGTTACTTCTAAAATCTAAATAAACATGGGAATTTGTCGGTTTATAAAAAATGCCAGTTTCTAAAGATACATTGTCAGATATATATAAATATAATATCTATTTACAAATAGTCATGCATTAGACATTCATTAACAACATTTTTGGCTTAGCGGTCTTACTTCAAAAAGTATCCTGTAAGCTAGCTAGCTCATTTGTCCATAATCTCGTTTCCAATCTTAAAACACCAAAGAGAAACTATCACATTCATTGGTCTTCATTAACCTCATTAGTTTCAACAAAAGCTTTTAAGTAAGTAGCTTATTATTAACCCCCTGCAAGTCAAACATGGCCTCTGAAGTGTATGTAATTGTATCTCTTTGAGTTAAAAATAGCAAAAATTTAAGGTTAGATAGTACCCCAAAGGATATTACGTCAGAGTTGAAAGTATATACACTTAAGAGTAATAACTGCTTGATTTATTTGTTGTTACTAAATTTCATATATTTAAGATGGGAAGTTTCTTAACATGTTATTTAAAATCTATAATGAATAGGTTTGAATAAAATTCAGTTGACTATTCCAAACTCTTAGAATGGTACCCTGCTAAAGCTTCTTGTATTTGATAACAGATGGCACGATAAAAAGATTCATTTAGTTCAGTGCGTTAGCTGATCGTTTTATACATTACACCACTTCACACAAAACATTAAAACAAAGTATAATATTAATTTTAATAATGCATGATATTGGCAGATTAAAATTTACATTTAACAAGAAAAAAAGGGGTGATATTGAATTGTGCACTTCCGTCAATGGAAACCGTCAGAGTATGGTAATGCTAGGTGAAGAGTAATAAATTGCACTGCGTTCATTTCGTCTTCTCTACACTGCATAACTGGGCCGTCATGCACTATTAGTTTACTGTTTTTATCAAGTTTAATGTTTAGTCACTCAGAATCGGTAGCCATTTCTCACAGTTTCTTTCGAAATACATTTACGAAAAGCTGGTAATAAATATAGGATGGAACTTATTTGAATACTGGTACGAGCGTAATTTATATATGTAGATTGTGCAAGAGATAATTCCGTATAGTTAAATGGTCCACTCTCAGTAATTCTGGATGTCTGACTTTAAATTTTTAGACATTTTCAATATATCAAAATATATTACTAAAGTACATTCATTTCTCTCATTGGCTATAATGTTTAATCTAACATCATCGTGAAGACCAGCTGATCGAAATACTGAAAACATCAACTTTCTTTAAACGTCATCATACCAAACTTTTTTCACTGAAAAGTCATTTTTAAAGTTATTATAAATATTATTTCAATAAGACTGACTAAGATGTATGTAGTTGTTTTAAAGTTATTATAAATAATATTTCAATAAGACTGACTAAGATGTATGTAGTTGTTTAAAAGTTATTATAAATAATACTTCAATAAGACTGACTAAGATGTATGTAGTTGTTTAAAGTTAATATAAATAATTATTCAATAAGACTGACTCAGATGGATGTAGTTGCTTAAATCTAATTAATTAAAATACGCTTAACTCCTCTCAGTTTTTCGTTTCTGCAGATGATTAATTATTTATATTTTTCGTTAATGCTATGTATTCTTAATCCATATTTACCAGAAAGCAGAGCACTTTAACACGGTGATTAAATAATAAATATTTCACGAAAAAAAACACAATATATTTTTAGACCAAAATCTTCATGTTTGTCTTTTTAAATCGATATATTTTCATTTTGTTTTCTTCTTACTACCTTCTATCATAAGATAGGTATTTGTGTCAGCAATCATACATCTAAAGTTTATAAAAAAATGCACATGTGATATTTTATTGAAACGCTTCCTTTTACAAATATAGTTTTGCTTGATTTTTGTATTTCAGATGTGTTGTTATTTTCAGATGAATTTCCTCGGTTGTTGTTGGTACAATTTACTACTTTGAATATCTTTTAGGTTGTAGTCTTTCGTGAAACAAAAAGTTTAGACTTAAGAATAAAACTTTCCGAGACATGTTTCGCTATATATATCTTGAAAAGGTTAGCAATTCATTATGTATTAAACTGTATAAAGTTAATAAACATTAATGTTCCGTATTTAACACTTGCACTCCCATTTATTTTTGTTATTTTGTATAATGTGTGACCACCCTTTGTACAGATAAATATCAGTCGCTGGTGACTTTACGATATTTTCGTTGGTAAAGAGGCAGAGAAGTGTATTTATTGAAACGATTCGCATCGGTAATTTTACAAAGTACTAGCCCAAAATTATAAAGTACGTCTCTTGGGCTAAGGTAGTCATATAAACAGAATACGTATAAACATTCGATCGTCATTCCTCATCGTAGCAATGTGTGGATCCTGCGTTTAATGCTTTCCTGCAATAGGATATTCTTAAGTAGAACAAATGAGGTTGGCTACCCGTGAAATAACCCAAATACATTCAACAGAAGGAAGATAGACATGTGTTGTCTTTCAGGTTCAGAAAGATACACATGTGTTTAGATATATGTCTTCCAGGTTCAGAATGTAAGAAATTGTTTATACATTAAACTTAGTGTTTTCAAGGAATTAAAATCAGAAACTTCAGGTTTCTTTTAAATTTACACACACACACACATATATGTATATATCTACCTATCACAGGCATTGTAGACAGTTCTCAGGAACGTCAGCTACAGTTCTCAGGAACATCAGCTATAAACGATAATTAAGAGAGACAGAAAATATGCTGGATTGAAAAACAAAATTACATATTCCGGATTAAATGAATTATTTAAATAGAAGTTAAAACTAAGCCTAGAGTTTTATAATGCATGATGACTATCATGAAAATAAATGATACTAAATTAATACGAGTTACGCATGTTTTATACACAGTACGCACAACATTTATAAGTAATTTACGCAAATAGTAAAAACAGATTCATTAAATTTTAATCTTGTCCTTTTATACACGCTTGTGTATGTGTACGTTTCAACAAATTATTCATTTTCAAAATCAAATTACTGAGAAAAGGCTAACGAGTAGCCACAAACAGTCCTCGTGTAGCAACGAAAATCAAATCTATCAAAATTATATCTGGATAATTTAATTTTTATCTAACTGAAAATTTTAATTGTATTTAATTTTCAGTCTGGGCTGATTTAAAATGCCATTTGTCTGTAGCTTTCAGCATAATCTCATTGATGATATTGCATCTTTGTGATTTTCAGACTGATCTGACAAATAATTCTATTTGTGTGTAACTTTCAGCCAAATCTCATTGATGATATTGCATCTTTATAATTTTCAGACCGATCTGACAAATAATTCTATTTATGTGTAAATTTAGCCTAAAATCGGCAGATAATATTATTATGTACAATTCTCAGACTGATTAAACTGATAATACTATGTTTATTTGACTGTAATCTCGACCTGACATAATTTTCTATATTAATTGTGCAAAATCTTATACTCAAAATCTAAAGCAATAATTTTTTAAAAAACTTTTCGAGTTTCAACCTTGTGTATAGTTGAGAAAACACATTTTTCATAAGCCACAAAATGAACTGATTTAAGCTATATTTTTTAGGTTTGTCAATGACTACGCCAGTACACCTCGACATGGGAACTGTTCATGACTCGATAGCTGTTTGGGTGATAATAACTCTCAGCCTACGTACGTGCCAAGATTTCCGAAGTAGTCGTTGTAATTGCGTTAATTATTCAGGTAATTAGCCATATCCTGAACTTTCTTCTTGTAGACATTGTCCTTCAAACACTCCCATCTAAACTAATGAAAAAAACAACTTCAGAGATTTGTTTCTCAAATGCCAAAAACTACATCTCTTTATCTGATGTGGTTCATATTGTATTTAATAAAGAAACTGGTTCAATAATTTATGAAATTCTGTAGACTCGGCAGATGTTAGAACAATTAGATACTTGTTTGCCTTCTTTTTTATGTTACAGTTTCAGTGATTATTGGTATACCTAATTAAGCACTGATTTATCGTGGTAGCATTTCTTCCCCCTATTAGCTACTATGGAATTTTCTTATGATTGCAACTATCAACTGCAGATACGTGTATGCTTAAACGGGTAGATCAAGCTCATTAGGTACGTCTACAGCAAAACTCTGAATAGTAATAGCATCAAACGTAGCCAAATATGAACAGACAACGACATTATTATCAATGGCAAAGAAAGAGATCTAAAATTCAGTTGACAGCTTTCCAAATAGCGTCTATAGGCTTCTATTATATATATATATATATATACAAAGTTTTATTCTCCTATGGAAATTAATTACCATGAGTTATGCAATATGGTAGGTAGCTGTCGTAAGTTGTAATGTTCTACAGTATAATGTTCAAACATTTAGGTTTGTTGTTTCTAATTTCAGAATCTAGAGGAACAGGATATGTGTATCTTTGAACCAAGCATATTTTGTTTCACACATTTGTGGAGCTAGTGCAGGACTTGAGTATTTTTCACACCTAGCCTGTTTGCTGAATGAATTGTTGAGCCGATCTAGATGAATTTATTATATGTGGAAAGAAAGTGGCAAGAAATCTTGGTTTCCCTTTTCTGTTAATGGGCTTGTCCAATGATGTGGATTGCAAGACATTCTGGATTGTTCTGGGTTGAAGTTCGCATTATTTACTTACAAAAAACACGTCTGATAATTTGAAATTGTCTTGAATGGTATATCTTTTGTACATATAATATGACATTTAACTCTTACAATCACCAGTACCGATTAAAACTTGGCCCTCCAGTGTTCGAATCCTTGCGATATCACAAAACATTACCCACACTCTAAGCTGTGGGTGAGGTATAAAAACGACAGTTAATACTTTAGTGTGGATGATTGGTGGCAGGGTGCTGTTGACTGGCTGCCCTTCATCTTGTTAGTAGCTCGAAATTAGGGACGGCGTCAGATAGACTTAATAAATAGTGTTGTCATAAATACAAAAAGGAAAGAAAAATCTACCAATTCCTTCTGAGTGAAGTTAAATTCAAACCTAAGGAAACATTATGTAAGTCAGAGGAGGGGAGAAAAATGACTTGTTTTGGTATTTGAAAGAAATTATGTAACGTGTAGATATCCATCTCTAACGTTCTAGAAATTCCAAGCACGAGTAATTTAAAAATAAATAATTCTAGATTTTCAGAATAGGTGGCGTTGCAATGATAAGGATTTCAGTTAGAAAAGTTAGACTACGACGTTATGAAATAACAACGTTATACTAAAGCATAAAATTGTTTGTTGAATCTTATTATATTACTGTCACATTTTTTTCTAGCAAAACTAAATGTTTCATACGTTCGGTTTATGTTTATAAAACTACATTTTTTTCTTAGGGATTCTATGGTTCCGTTTGGTAATTACATCAGATAAGTTAGGTTTCCTGGATGCTCTGTGAGTTTAACCGGAAGGGGAAGAATGTGCAGAGTCGTCCAAAGTTTTTTTTTTTAAGGAAAATGGGCTAAAAACAGCTAAGATTTTAAATCAGGATTGCTCCTTGGTATGTGCTTTAGATAAGTAGGTTCTCCATTATCGTAGTTTTCATCTTTAATGGATGTGGCAAAACTCTTGAACATAAGTTATGCTAAATTCCCAACTTAACAAGTTTAAACAATACGTGTGATTTACTCCCTCTCCAATAAATATTATCTAATTATTAAAGTATCTTGATAAGTTTCTCATGTGTTCGAAAAAACGAAAGTATACTAATTATCTAAGCATTTCCTTGTAACTTAATTTGTTTATTAACTACACATATAGACAAGAATCTACTGTCTTAATTATTTTAAAGTTTTCGTTTTTCACCAGTCATATATATTAATAACTTGTCCGCTACTAATTGGTTTCAGTTAAGGTAAATGAATTTACGACAGCTTTGAATACTACAATAATGTTTTTGTTTGTTAACATTAAAATATTATATTAGTGAATATTGTATGAATTCAAATACAAATATGAAACAAGTTCTCATTTTATTATTATTATTATTGTTGGCTTCCATTTGCTAAGATCAAATAGAATCATTTGAGCCTAACTTTTTGTTGGCTTCCATTATCTAAGAACAAATAGAACCATTGGAGGCTAACGTTTTACTGGCTTCCATTAGCTAAGAACAAATAGAACCATTGGACGCTAACGTTTTGTTGACTTCCATTAGCTAAGAACAAATAGAATCATTTGAGGCTAACGTTTTGTTGACTTTCATTAGCTAAGAACAAATAGAATCATAGACAAAACGGACGGCATGTTTTGTTTTTATTACCATAATAAAATTATATCCTTAATATCAAAAATATGGATTTATTAGGCTTAAAACATTTTACTTGACACCATGTAGACAAGGTTTATGTAGGTACAAACATAAATCAATCTATTCGAGCATAATCAACTTCGACATTTGGAATATGTTTTCTTGGGTGCGAGGTCACAGTTGTTCGGATTAACTAATCATTTTACCTAGAGGATATTGTCTATCAACAAAAAACAATATCCCCAGCACTACTCAGTCAGCTGAGATGCAGTTGTAGTGTGAAGGTGCTTATATCAGAGATTGTGAGTGGCGGATTTACTACTATACTGAATGCTCAGAGGTGACATAAAACAAATAAAAATATCAATTGTGTTACTCAATTAATATTTAAATTAAAATATCGCTAACAGCGAGGATGCCAACTGATGAAACAAAACATTCTAATCTTTATAAGAACGTAAGAAAAGTTAATTAGCTATACTCATTATCACGCTAATTCTTAGTTTCTCTCTAAGTAGGTAGCATGCTCTGATCGGAAGCTAATAACTCATAATCCAGACATGCATTAACTAACTGCTGAAACTGATATCTTACATTTCTCTAATATCATATAAGAATGGACTATAACATACCATAATAATTCTGATGCTATGTCTGATGTTTCTATCTGAAGTAGTGCTGTAATAAAGAGCTTCACGAGTCGTCTTACAATAAATGATGTAATAGATGTTGTAGCTGTTATTTATTCATTACTCCATCTATTCTTTCATAGGTTTCTGATATTATATTTAGCTTGATAACTACATTCGCGTAGGAAAATGTACTATATACCCTTTATCACTGTGTCATAACGCCTTTCATTACGATTGTTTTTGGTTTTGATCTCTTGTGATATTAACAGTGACAAAACACGTTAAAATATAATTAATTTATATATTTATGTATTTATCCAGTTGAGTCATTAGACTTGCAAGGCTATAAGCAGGGGTTCGATTCCCCACATCGGACAGCGTGCATATAACCCATGGTATAGGTTAGCGCTAAAACAACGTCATATATATATATATATCTTTTAATACCCCCATTCTGTTTGCCTAAGCCTGACATTTCATTTATGTTTTTATGTTATAATACCCCGAAAGGGAACCGACGGCCGCCACCACCCGCACCACTATAAAGTAGTGTGTTTTTTGTTAGTCAGTTAGTAGACACTAAAATGACATCACATAAGGGAAGCTTAACGTTGCAATTTGTACTGTCGTGTCGTCAATAAATCGTACACATGACATGAATCACGAGAAGAATTATGTACTCTGTAGGCTACAACACAACATGGCATACGAACTTCAAAAGCAAGAAATAAAAATATTCGTTACTCTTGATTTTGGTTTTATTTACTCTAGAAACAGAACACTTTCGAGAACCCTGCGGAAGTACATCTAGTACTATTTTTTTATTTTTTTTTGGAGATGGTGAGTTTGGCCATCAAACTAAAATTGTTAGAAGCATTGGAACAGATAATTATATTATTTAAAATATCAGATTTCTTAATTATACCTTTACAAGTTTTACTTTTTTTTGTTGTACAATTATGATCAGTTCGTACGATGGCTGAATCATACTATAGGAAATATTAGTATTCAATGTTTGAGTAAAAGCGCAGCCTTACCGTTTCAGTTATGTGAAATGCAATATCGATGTGATAACATATATAAAATTACTGTTTGTTTGTTTGTTATTAAGCACATAGCTACATAATGAATTATCTATGCTGTGCTCCCCTGGTATCCAACCCCGGGAGGTATCACTTAGAAGGAAGGAGATGTTTTCATACAATATACGCTTCTACTATAGGAAGCAGTTTATAATTCGTTTTAAACTGTGATCTTATTAACTCGAACCTTTTCAAGATTTTTCATTTCTTAGTAGATTCAGCACCAATGATAATGTCATGAACCACGATAATGGTTCATAATAGAGTTCGCCCAGGAATTTCACAAAAATTCTAAAAGGAAAAATGGGCAAAATCCATCTTCAAAAGCAGACTTGTTTTGGAAACAACTTTCAAACCTACTAATCTCAATGGCTAAGGCTACTAACATATTGATAATAGCAATATGAGTTGATTGTTAGACAAAATTCAATCATTTGTTCTTCATATTATTATTATTATTATTGTTTCACAAGCTTACAGAATAAAGAGCTATGGATATTTTATTCAAACTTGGGCAAACCTACTAAACAAACTCTCGCGAAGGTTGTAGGGCTATTTTTAAGTTGATTCTTGAAAGTCGAGATTTCCACCCTCTAAAGTTTTCTAAGTTCTCCTTCGCTACCAACATAAGCTCGTTGAAGAAATTCATGCATCGCAGAAATGTAGAAGCAATGTAAGCACCGTTATACTAGTCAGAAATACTCTGTTTTATATTAGTCGCAAACGCTTTGTTATATTATAGTTCTACAAGCCGCTTCAGAAAAAACGGCTAAGAATATTTTACTGAAACCTGAGCAACAGTAATGAATGCAATATTGAGTATGTCTACAACTGTGGACTATAAAATAAGTAAACAAACTAAGCTGGAAATAGTGTCTACATTATTTTCCCAAGCTACGAATTCCTATTTTGACGCCACTAATATTGATAAGTTCTGTTGACATGGAGTCAATATAGGAATTTGTAGCTTGAAAAAATAATGTAAACACTCTTTCCAGCCTAGTTTGTTTACTTTTTTAGAGTCCTTAGTTGTAGGCTTGAAAATATAATCTTTGCATTTTAATTCAACCTGTTTCTGTATTTTTTGACGATCCCTATTCCTCTTTTTAAATTAACAATTTTTAATCATCTTGTAACGATAGAGCTTTTCAGTAAACATTTATGGAAAGAAATCAAACAACAAAAATTGTTTAATTGAAGTATATTGAATATATTAATTTCCTTAGTCTAGCTTACCTTTGAAAAATAAAAATGATTGTGAAAAACTTGGTAAAGTGGGTTCAACAAACTTCTTAGACACCTTTGCTGACGTTCAATGGTTTTAAAAGCTAGTTTCTTGTTAAGGTAATTAAAAATCAATTGAATGTCGATGTCAAACTTGCAACATGGTGATTACCAGGATATTACTGTAACTGTGTTTGTCCGATTCTTTGCAAGCCTTCGGATTTTAAGCTTAAGTTGTTTATTATTTAATTTTAAAATAGACAAAATAAACTAATAGTCCACTAAAACTAATATCATTTTTGAGACAACGGGACAGTATGTTTTATTATTATAATCACTATACTGTTTGTTTGGTAATACTATTAGAAAATAATAAAGTATTTTATAGATTCTCGAGGTCTCTTACCTTCATTCTTACAAACACTTGAACATAACTATGGCAAATAAATATGCCTACATCTAATACATTATTTCTTTTTGATCTGATCTTAATACAAACTTAGCCAATCAATAGATAGAAATTCGTTGGGTTTTGAACTTTAAGTTGTTAGCCCGCATTCGAACACCTGAACACTTTTTGTACCAACCGATTTTATTAGGTTTGTATAAAGATTGGATTATTTTATTTTCATTCGAAAGAGTATTGAATATGATCACATATGATCGTGTATTTGTATGCATTTGTCTGGCATTTTCAATATTTTGTGCTAAAAGACTCAAATATACCGATGGTTTGAAATGAGTGATTCATAAATCAATACTTTTAACGGTGAACATTCATTTTTAATATGATTTGATTGGTTTGCAATTTATTGAACTTGGGTACTACTTTCTATGGCTTTTGATACGATAAATCAAAAATTTATATTGTTTGGTTTACCAGAATAAAATACTTTCACAGATTTAAAATTGTTTTAGTGGATATTATTTTTCCAGAAGATGATTAAAATATTCCAAACAACTTTGTACAGCTCACAGAATATTAAACAATTAAGCTTGCCTGATGAAGGCAAACAAACTTTAACGAAACTGCAGTTGATTTGTGGCTCAACAAAAATGTAGCATTGTAAGGCTTTGTTAAACATATCAACACCATTTCCAGATTGTACAATATTGCTTATTAGATTGGAAAAGCTCCTCGTCTTTTCTCATTAATGAAATCATTAATTAGTTGTCATCTGTATATGCTTGAAGATGATTATTTTATTGAATACCTTTGATTTCAGTGCGCATACACTTAAAAATATATACATATAAGTATGATTTTACCACATAGCTTTTTGTTTTAGTTAATTCAGTGATATATAAAAAATACTGCTTTTTTATATTTTCGTTGCATCTTTTTCTTATTAATTTCTTACATTTTCTTTTTTTTAAGGAAATGCGTTTTCTTTGGTTTACCTTTTCGCTCATTTTTATTAGTTTGGTTTGTTTGTTGTTGTTGAGCACAAAGCTACACAATGGGCTATATGCACTCTGCCCACTGGGGGGGGGAGAGACTATATTTATTATCATATTAAATGAACTTAATCGATATTTGACTTTTATCTATTGATTCTAGTGTACTGATTATATATTCTACTAGTTGGAGTACCAGTCCGTTGGACGGGTGAAATAAAATTTCATTTGTAAAAAAGGATAGGAAATTGTGCTTCTATTTTTTTCTCAACATAATAAACATTAAAAGCCCAACAACAATACATAAAGGTACCACAACTGAAAAGAAAGACATACTGTCTTCAAGAATTCTAGCAATATGAAATTAAATGGGGGTCCAACCCCCCTCACGACCTTCCTCATGTCATCCTGTATCGTGGTGTCAAGTTGTGCTGATTGATCAAGAAATGTGGAACATATAAGGAACAGATACACACACATATTTATATTCATATAAAAGATGAGGAGGTCCGACCCCCAACCCCTTTATGACCTTTCTCATGTCATCCTGTATCACCGTGTCAAGTTTAGTGCTGATTGTTCAAGAAATGTAGAAACGTATATGGAACAGATATGAAATGAGAGATATACGACCGTTTATTTTTAACGGACACACTCTTTGCTTTATATAGTAGATAAAGTTCACCATTACAATGTTGTGTTATATATTACGATGGGACCATAATCAGGTGACATTTAGTAGTAAAATTAATTAATTATATTAATAAATGGAATACCTACTTCGGAAGTTATGCATATATTGACTAACCTATTTAAAAATATCATTACGTTGTATTTTAACTCATTGTCACTAGTCTATAACGCTCAATGTATACTTCGTTGAACGTAATCTTTACTGTGATATCATATTATATGAAGCACATTCAATCCAAATATTCTTGTTATGTAATAAGTAGGTCGTGCTTGTTTTTATTTAGAAATATATATATATATATATTGTAAGTCAAGAGGTTCGAGTTATTTAAACTTGATGAAATTGTTAAGTATAAGCTAAACCGATTTGCAATATTTAAATAAAACCAATGCCGTTTGGTATGTACCTTATTCTTACCATTTTTGCGCGAAAAGATTACGTTAAATCTAATACACTATCCTACCAAAAGTCATTAGACACGGATAGTTATTAATAAAATATGTCTTTATTCCAAGAAATTAATAGCGTGTTGGCCCGCCTTTGGCCTTAATGACTGCTTCAATGCGTCATAGAAGACTGTCTACTAATTTCTGGTAGAAAGCTTGTGGTATTGTGCTCCATTTCTCCTTTAAAGTATCAGTAAGCTCCACTATTGAAGAGGACCTTCTTGGCCTTGCATAACACTGCCTTAATTCTGTGTTCCAATTCATCCCAAAGATGTTCTGTGGGGTTGAGATCGGGGCTCTGTGCTGGCCACTGCAATGTTCCGATGTTATTCTCTTCAAACCACGTGTTCACAATCCTTGCTTTGTGACATGAAGCGTTATAATGTTGGAAGATTTAAGGGCAGGTACCATAAAATTTCCGCAATGTAGGACACACAAAATTGTTTAGAACATTAGTGTAGAACTCAGCATTTATGGATCCACGCACCGCGACCAGTGGATCTAGTCCCTACCACGAGAAGCACTCCCAGATCACAATACCGCCACCTCCAAACTTCACTGTTGGGACAACACACTCAGGTAATAAGCGTTCTCCACGCATCCTTCATATCCAAACACGTCCACCCGACTGGAAAAGTGTGTAGCGTGACTCGTCGCACCACAGGACCGATTTCCATTGATCCACAGTCCAGGTTCGGTGTATCTTGCCCCATGCCAATCAACAGTGTACATTTGTTTTTGTTATCAACGGCTTGTGGGCTGCAGCTCTTCCGTGAAAATTCATGGCATGCAGCTCTCGACGTGTTGTGGAATCACTTATAGGATTGCCTGTGGCTACTCGCATCTCCAAATACAGATTCTCTAGAGTCTGATGGCAAGATGAGGTAACCAGCCTTCTCAAGGTGCGTCGGCTCCTGTCAGTCAGTATTTTACACCTACCTGGTTGTTTCTTGGGCTCATTGTCAACTATGGACTTCATTTCTTCAGCACGTTGCAAATTGTCGACCTGACAATGTTTAATTGTTGCGCAATTGTTGCACGTACAAATGACATCTAACTATCCTTCCTCTCTGAAACTCTGTTATCTCTTTCCGTGTACTCATCGTTCGGTGTACAAATTTGAAATGACTTAGAAGCGAACCGCTGATCACCTCTGTAGGCCAAACTCTTTGCATATTTAGTCGTCACACCCATTTTCCTGCAAACGGAGGTGTGTCCCATGACTTATGGTAAGATAGTGTAGTTTAAAAGATGCAATATAGTTTCTATATTGCTGTATCAAACGGAAAGTGAAATAACCTAAACTCGCATTTAGTGGAAACCTTTAATAAAATATTTTCTACTCGTTGATCAAAGTTGTGGTAATTTCGAAACGTTGACGATTTAGATCATAGGTGATCTAAAACAAACTTTATTTCACAAAATAGTATATTTTTTCATAGTGGCTGATTCATCATCTATATTTGAGCTTAGCTTCGAAATAATTCTAAACAAACTTGTTCTTGCTTTTCGTTCACTGAACAGTTTTAATCAACTTCAACACTAATTGCTTTACCTAAACTTGCTGTATATTTAATTAATTATTATAAGACTTTAAGTGCTATTTTTAAATGTAAAATACATACATTTTTCAACATGCTAGATCATTAATCGATTCTTCCAAATTAAGTTATTTAAAGAATAAGGATCAAAATTGTTTTGATTATCGTTACTCATTCATACTTGAATGCTTCAAACTAAATTACACCTTTTCAATCAAATTATTAAATCAAGTGAGCACATATATTTAAGTTACTCGTTGAGCACTGTCAAATACGGTCCATATATATATATGTATATATATATATATATATATATGCAAACAAGACTAAGCAAAATAAATCTAGGAACACATTGATCGTTGTTCTATCGGGCCTTTCATGCCCTAGTGGCAAGGGCATTCGACTCCCAACCTGCAAGTCAAGGATTCGAAACCTATCAGCGAACATGCTCGTCCTTCTGTGCCTGTAGATATAGGATGACTGCACAGTGATCATTTTAAGCACAACATTTAAAGGAACAAAAGCTTAATTCAAGAGAATCTTCTTATTTTCGGTGACAAAATATCAGTGGCTTATAACGCTTGAATTCGGGGTTCAATCATCTCGGCTGACCCAACGCCACTAAGCAATCGTGTAGCTTTGTGAAAAAATGAAATAACTTATTTTAAAAATTCACATTATTTCTCTCCAAACAAAATGCGTCGCATATAAAAATAATATTTAATCAACTAATTATTTACAAAGTAAAAAAATAAAAAAAAGGATATAAATGTAGGGATGGCTAATATCAATCCTTCGAAAAATATACAAATAAGATAGTAGGGATGGGATTTACATCATCACTACATATTAATACAGACACACGGTGTAGTAGAATGTTAACAGACAAAAATAGGATAAATTTAATTCAATTGTGTTTGAATAATTATATATATATTGCTATATGTTAATTCTTGCTTGTGATATTATATAAGGATGATACAAATGCCATCCCTACTATCTTGTTTGCATTCTTTTTGAAGGATTGATATTAGCCATCTCTAACTTATTTTAGGAAGGTTGTATTTATAACCAAGTTCTAAATACAATGAGGTTACAACTGTAATATTTATTGTTT
>NW_013665644.1:229231-238637 GCF_000517525.1 Limulus polyphemus | reverse complement strand
TGTTTATCTATTATTGGCTGATAATTCCTGTCTCACCCTGTACTTACGCTTTTTAAAGAAGCATCAAATTTCTATAAGAAAGCTAACTTCAAGGGGTAATGATAACATAGTTTATACTGGAATTATGATAAAATTACTTCTAGTTATTAATAACACTTATAAAAGCGGATACTTCATTATGTCACCTCATTGAAATTGGTTGATACCATTGTTTTGGTTTTTGAGTTATCATGTAATGAAAGGAAGCAGAAGAAAGAAGAATAAGAAAATCAAACTTTTTGCTATGATATTTACAGACATTCTCAGAACTTGTGACTCAGTCATTACATAGATATTGTTATAAAAGGAAACACTGTATAGTGTTGTAAAGTTTGGTGATCTATTGAGGAGATATTTAAAATACCATTTCGATGAACAATCCGATACATAGGCAGTGTTACCGCCTGCCTTATATCGATATTGAGGCTCACAATGTCCAGTATTTTAAAACTAGCATTCACCGCTTGGAGCCAGATGTGGTAAGATGGCTACTTTTAACAAAACAGAAACGAAAGTTGGGAAATAAGATAAAAATAAAGATGATTTATTACAACCGGATCACTTAAGGGTATCGGCTTATATATCTCCTGAAGTTGGCTTTTAAGTCCTTAAATAACCAATCACACACCTATATTAGCAGAATCATAAAAGCTAGGATGTTTAATTCATCAGTTATTACTAAAAGAATAATTAAAATTGAAATTTATCCACAAAATTTCAAACATTCCTAATAAAGCTCTCTTCAATCGTGTTTCATGTGCAATGCATTTTGTATTTGATCCAGTTGTCTGAAAGTTGTATTGATATATATACAGAAAGAGAGAGAAAGTTTGTAAATGATTAAATCATAACTCTGAAATGCAGACCTAATTTTCAAATGTAAAATCCATAAACAATAAATCATGTTGGAGTCATTAGATTTTTATAAAATCTCACTTTACAGTTGTAAAATTCATCGTCAAATTTCGTCCGATCCCTTCTGAATTTGTTTTATTGGAGTAGTTTTGCTCCAATACAACAAACATGTAGTAAGCTTGGGGTAAGATTCATGACCTGTAAGTTGCTAAACCCGTATAGAACATGAGAATTGGAGTTGAGAATTCATAAAATTAGATGTGGAGCTCCGAGGTGTCGAGCATGGATAAATGAAATGCTTATGAAATAGATTGTACATCAGAACCACAGATATCTTTATTATGCACATAAAAAAGTACTTTAAAAATTCAATATGCATAAAATACAAGAATTTAAGAATTTGGTCAAGAGGAGAATTAAACAACAAACGTTTAGAGAAAACTTCAACTGAGATGATCAAAACTTAGGAAACTAAGAGAAGACACTCCTCACTTCCTAGAAATTTGAAACAATAAAAAGCACTTTCACTTAAGAAGCTATAAACGAGACTCTAATAGAAACAAACCCAAACCAAACACTAAGCCAAATATCTATCACAAATCTAATCTGCATCAAAAAGTGACTCCTGACTGTATCATCTCTTCTCCTGCACGCAGAAACTGAAATAAATAAATACTATCTAGCCAAATATAACCTTTTGCCCCAAATACTGGAGAATCGAGTAGTAAAAAAATATATTTAAAAACAGAGAAAATTTATTAAAATATTGTTTTTGTTCCAAGTTATGATCGTGAAAAATAAATTAAATTACTTGACTATTATGGTGATTGTGATTGGTATATCAATAACAACATCTTGTGACCTATCCGCTTGATACTGGAATGACGTTTGTGTCACTGTATTTTTTTTCTCAAAACTTTTTATTTGATACTTCAATAATTTATTACTTGACACTTCTGTAACTATTGTACTTCAAAGTACTCCGTTGAACTTCGTATATTGAATTGATAGCAATTGTAAAGAGCCAAAATTAAATACGCTTTTCCATGTGATGCCATTTTTACTGGTAAAGTAGTTTCTGAAACCTAATTCTTATAACAAGTCATGGTAATGAAGGTCTTGTTGTATTGTATAATTTTAGACAGCTTGTGTTATGCATGCGAATCGATATTTGGCACACACACACACACACATACGCATGATTTAAAGCATGCATATACATGGTCGCTACCGGCAAAAACGGTATTTCGTACGTTGCCAAGGAACGTACGTCATATGTAGTTTAATTCCTAAATGAAATATTTATTCAACATGTACGTAAGAAGCTTATTCTGTTAAAGTAGCTGAAAACAGTAGTGCTTTTAAAAAAGAAATCGACCACAGGCTAAATTTCCTGAGGCACATTATGCTTACAAACACGGTTGCAGAAAACTTTAGTAGTGTATATGTAGGGTTTCTGCGCCATTTAAAAAATAAAAAAGACCATAAAATACCACAAAATCCACTAAATAATCTTCCAAAATTATCAAAAATCAACAAACAGAGCTCTAACTAGTTAAAAGAACATCGAAAAATGGCACTCTTCAATTTTTTCTATTGTCCTGCTCCCGGAACTTTAATTTTTTTTCTTCTCACTTGGAGGATACGGGATTTCTACGCCATCTGGATGCAAAATAATATAAAAAAGAAAGATATATCGGTTAGTCAGACACTCACCCCTTTAAAATACAACCCCCCATTTAAAAGCTCAATATTGTAAAAAAATATCGAAAAATTCTTTAAAATGTAAAATGTATCGAAAAATACCCCAAGTTATTCTCCAATTATTCTACAAATTTTTTAAAATAATTCTAGATACTCCGAAGTAGTTTAAAATAACAATTATCATAAAATGGTTACGGGAATTTCTCACGCAGGTTAATATTAAGTTCCAAATTGAATGGTATGAGATTTGTGATTATTTCCACAGTCTTTCATGCTATTATAAACAAGGGCAAGGTCTTTTATTTCATTTTATTATAAACAAAGGCAAGGTCTTTTATTTCATTCTACTATAAACAAGGGCAAGGTCTTTTATTTCATTCTATTATAAACAAGGGCAAGGTCTTTCCTTTCATTCATTACCTTAACAGCTTTCTCACTTACCTTTTTAATAAATTGATCTGGTAAAAATATTTGGAATTCGTTCCAATTTTCATCCATTAGCACACCTACAATTTTATCACCAAATTGAGTTTCAATTATTTTTAATTCAGAGACAAGGAATTCGTCTCCTGGGTTTAGTTCAGTCAGTTTACGAGTTTCAGTATATAGGTGTAATCCAACAGTATTAATTTTTTTTTACTGCTTCCATTTATATAGGAGAAAAAGCTAAAAACAAACAAATAAAAATGGGTCAAAATCGTTAAAAATCATCAAAAACGACTCCAAATCGATAAAACTAACAATTATTACAAAACGTTCGAAGGTAAAATTAAACATTCTGACAATCCATCATCATTTTCTGGGGCATTTCCATAAATTTTTGGATTTAAAAATATATAGGAAATCTCTCGAATGAATTAATAGTAGTGAGAATTAACTCACTCTTACTATTTTTATAAATGTTAACAAAAATACGTTATGATAAATAAGTATTTTCACTTATTTGAAATGGACCTAATTGTTTTTTTCCAAATTTTTAAAAGAAAAACTTAAGTTCCATATTGCACTTAATGTTTCTTATCTAAAATAGTAGATATTGATTATTTAAATATATTACTGAATTTACTTTTTATGAATTTATATGTAATAAACAGTTTTTGCTTTCTTATCTAAAAATTTCAATAACTTTATCTTCTGCTTTGTTTGGAACATCAGTAATAATATATTACTCATAATATTCCGACTTTTTACTAATAAACGATGTTTGTTATGATCCTTTCATTATTACTTAAAGTAATCTATAAACAATTCGTTGTTTGTTGAAGTCTATTTGACGATCGTAATCTTCATTTTTATTCTGTTAATAAAATGTAATAAAACAATTTCACCACTTATAATAAAAATATTAATATCAGAACAGAATTCATGGCTTCTCCGATATAGATCCCCAGTGACACAGCAGTATGTCTGTGGATGTAGATGATTCTCTCATAAAATTTAACATTCTATTTGCAAGTCGAGGTTTATAATCAAATTAACTCCAAATTATCAGATTGATATATCTAAAGAGAAGCTAATCGAAATATGAGAATTTTAGCCCAAAAATGTATCGTGATTAAGAATAGAGAAGAAAATATACAGTTAACATCTCTAGAGATGTAGACAACATTCACATTCATTATGATGTTATCAATGGATTGATATATAATAATGAATTGAATGACATTTTACATTTCTTTGCTCCTTCTAATTTACCTGGAAGTTTACTTAAAATTGATGAAACAAATCCAATATACGCAGATGTTAACAGCCGTGCTTCTGACTTAGCAGCGTTTCCTATTGCTCTTTTACCAGCATTAAGTCTAAGAACCGATATCATTGAAGTAATTGATAATTATATAAACATATCTGACTGAAAAGAAGAATATAAAATATGTTATAACTTTTATGAAGAAATATTAAGTTTATCTAAGTGTCAAAATATTACTGAGAAGAAGAGTAACTTAAAAGAGAAAGATTTCATACAACCAATAAAATACTTTTCAAGAGAGATGTACATTAAGCATGCAAAGTTAAATGGATAAAAATAAGAAAAGGGTAAAAAAGGAGGTATCTAGTTCGTTGGATCATAAATACATTTAATCCTCCTGAGATCCATTTACATGGAGTTCATTACTATGAACTCTTTGCCAAGCTTCAAAAACGTCTAGCAACAGACGATCCTGGTATTAATAGAGTGGATAAAGCATATAAGAAATATGATAATACTTATAGTAAATCACCATTTACAGCTCATAGATATGTTGCAGACCAAGAATTGACAGAAAGTTTGAATGGTATTCTAGATCCATATTTATGTGAAAAAATTGCTAGAGGTATTATAAGACCAATTATTAAAGCTAAGAAAACATTCGGCCTTGGTATTTTATATGTTATGTACTGTTTAAAGTGTAAAAAAATGAAATAGACAATATTCAAGAAATCACATCAAAGAATGAAAGACTACAATTAAAGGAAAAGTTTTATGGCACAAAAAGTCTCAATTTTAAAACGATTGAAAGAGATAAATTATGATACAGAGAGAGGTTTCAGCGATATACGATAAGTAAAAGTAAAATTTCATTTATCTGTAACAGAATTTTTCATATCAACAAGGGAAATGTATAAAATACAAACCAGTTAGACGTAAATTTAAGAGAAGAGATTTAATAATACCGAATGATGTTCAATTGTGAGTAGATTTAGTTAATATCAGACAAGTTAAACCTTAAAATAATAACCCAAATTATATTTTAACAGTTATAGATATTTTTAGTAAATACGCTTGGGTTATTTCAATAAAAGTAAAAACGGGAAAAGAAATAACAAAGGCATTAAAATAAGTGTTAAGGAGAGGAAACCACAAAAATTCAAAGTGGTAAAAAGAATAGAATTTATTAATAAAAAACTCAGAAATTATCCAATGATCAGAATATTCAATGGTTTACACCTGAAAGCAATGTTAAAACTCAGATTGTTGAAAGATTTAATGGAACTTTGAAACTAAAACGTGGAAATATTTTACTGCTATAATACAGGGAAATGGATTGATATTTTAGATAAATTAAGAAAAGTTATAATAATTCATATCAAAGATTAATTATGATGGCTTCAGTTGAAACATATAAAAGAAAATGAATGTAAGGTATTTAAAATTGACATAATTTAAAAATTATTCCTAAAGTTAAATATAAACTTAATGATAAGGTTAGAATTCCAAAATGTAAGGGGGCCATTCGAGAAAGGATATTTATCAAAGTTTAATGAGAAAAAATGTGCTATATATAAAGTTTTAAAAACAGACCTTATAGCTTATAAAATTAAGGATTTAAATGGTGAAAAAAGTTGAAGGAAGTTCCATAAACCAAAATTAGTAAAATATGATAAGAATGATGAAGTTTATAAGATTGAAAAAAATAATTATACAAAATGTGAAGAAATATTTATAAAACGGTTAAGATAACCTGATAAATTTAATTTTAGGGTTGATATTTCATATATATTATCTAAGGGTGTTTTTATATTTTTTAACATTTGTTTATTTTTCCTTGCAATGTTTTAAACATTAATTCTTCTTCCATTAAATCGGTTTTGAAATTCTTTCCTAGATATTTATTTTGATAATTATTCTTTTATTTTCCTTTATGGATATGTATCCTAATTGGATATATATATATAAAGTATCGTTATTTTTTTTTTTCCATTTTTGGATAATCTCCTAATAAACACTTAATTTGATTATTAATGCACATTTTTGAATTCTAATAATATAAGTGGCGTCCATATTTTAAGTATTTGAAAGGGACACCATTCAAGCTTGTGACAAAATTTCATAAATTTTAATATTTGCAGGCTATTAAATTTTTTAATAAATTCATTATGACATACACCTCAGGAGAAATTATTTTGAAGCAGTTTTGTAAAAGAGAAATACTGTTTTTTGTGTGAATAAAGGTAAGTCAGTTTCTGTACATGCATATTTCCATGTATATATATACACTATAATTAAACTTCAGATTACAATAGATTATTGCTATAAATCTACCTAAATACAGCTTGTATGAGCAAACCTGCCTATATGATGACTATAATCATACCATTGGCTAAGCATACGTGAAATTTAATAATTTATATATATGAATACTTTCATTAGGCCCATATACGGAAATTTACAAATTCTAAACCGGGAGCTGGAAGGGTCGATATGTGACAAAAAGTGTGGGTATAAACACCGGCATCCAATATATGAATAGCTTAGAAACAAATACAATGTGAAGTATGTGGAAACTTTTACAAACCATCTTTTAAAAAATTCGTGTTGCAAGTAAAGAGTATAAAAAGTATTGTCGTCTACAATCAGTTCCAAAACTGTGGTTCATACCATCAAAAAACCAAAGAAATCTATACAGAAACAAATACAATGTGATGCATGTGGAAAACATTACAAACCATCTTTTAAAAAATTCATGTTACAAGTAAAGAGTATAAGAAATCATTGTAGTCTACAATCATTTCCAAAACTGTGGTTCATACCATAAAAAAAACAAAGAAATCTTTACAGAAACAAATACAATGTGATGCATGTGGAAAACACTACAAACCATCTTTTAAAAAATTCTTGTTGAAAGTAAAGAGGTAGTCTACAATCAGTTCCAAAATTGTGGCTCATATCATCCAAAAACCAAAGAAATCTATACAGAAACAAATACAATGTGATGCATGTGGAAATTATTACAAACTTTCTTTCAAAAAAATTCATGTTGAAAGTAAAGAGGTAGTCTACAATCAGTTCCAAAATTGTGGCTCATATCATCCAAAAACCAAAGAAATCTATACAGAAACAAATACAATGTGATGCATGTGGAAAACATTACAAACCATCTTTTAAAAAAATTCATGTTGAAAGTAAAGAGGTAGTCTACAATCAGTTCCAAAATTGTGGCTCATATCATCCAAAAACCAAAGAAATCTATACAGAAACAAATACAATGTGATGCATGTGGAAATTATTACAAACTTTCTTTTAAAAAATTCATGTTACAAGTAAAGAGTATAAGAAATCATTGTAGTCTACAATCATTTCCAAAACTGTGGCTCATACCATCAAAAACTCATTGTTATTGGCTGTATTTTACTACCAACTAAAGGTGAGACAAAGAAGAGATAATTCGATTTGGATTTAACACGGGACTTTAAGAATATTTGGATTATCTCGGTATGTCTTAACTTTGATCTCTCTCGCTGGGTAATCACTTTAATTTAAAAAAATGTTGTGAGGAATTCTAGTCCAAGTTAACTATTAGGAATAACCTCTAGTTAGTGATTTGTGTGTTTAGTAAATAATCTCTACAACAGAAACAAATATGAATTTAGTTCACATAACTCTGTTACTACCATTACTATAAAGTTGGGATGATATCACTTTTCAGTGTTCCGTAGTATAGTTTCAACTTTTGTTTGTAAAGAATCGGTTTTTAACCGTTATACAGTGCATAATACTTTATTTTAGGCCAAATGTATAACTGTATAGTTTTAACTTTCAACTTCATACAAAAAAAATGAAGGTTAAATTGAATTTAGACACTTATTATGGAGAGCATTAACAATGTCGAACACAAAAGAAGATTGTAATTAAAAATAAAGAGAGTTTTGTGTACATCTGACAGAGATTTAAAACTTCACAATTTTACCAGAACATGAGTATATGGAACATGTGTATCTCACCTACGGTCACCACCTATGCCGTTTCAGTCAAATACATTCACTAGAAAACCTCTTGCAACTTAACCCCAAATGTGAATTCACCAAATATTAACAGGGTAATTCCATGACTCCCTGTTTTCACAATCCCGAAATGCAAAGAGTACAGCTGATATAGAAAACAATGATTTGTCTGTTGAAGGTGATTTCTAGATGCTGACTACAAACTAGAGAAGAAGATGTTAATTATTTACTCGTTGTTAAGCATAAACCCATACAATGGGCTATCTGTGATGTGCCCGCCACGGCTATCTAAATGCGATTTTCAACGTTGTAAGCCCTCAGATTAGAGTGGAAGAGGTAAGCAGATTTATCGAAAATAATTGTTACACTTTAAGTAATGATTATTCATAATTAGTGTAATCATAAAATGTTAATAATATATTTATTGGGCAAAGCTAACCGGCAGTTACTCCTCTATGCTCCTTTTTCATTGTTGATTATTCATTCATCGTACCCTAATTTTAACTCACCATAACTTAATTTAGCATCATTTCCTACAAGGTTCCTACAAGAATCCCGCAAGGTCGTGATAATGAGAATTTATCATTTGAAACATAAGTTGGACATTATTGAAGAAACTCTAAGGTCTTGAAACTGAAAATCTCGAGTTTCGCACATGTGTACAATCTATAGATGTCAATCAGAATGATGAATGGATTGACGAACAGCACATTTTACCATTATGCCCTTTAGAATCATGCAGCGATTTAACAATCGTGAATTAAAGATTGACCGAGTCGTAATATATGCTGAAAGTGGTATGTTCAAAGTTATTTTGTATTGAGTCACTTTATTTCCTGAACACATTAAAACACTTCACCCACAACCTCGTAAAATATTTCACTCGACATAATATTTTTGTAAGATCAATTACTTCGGTTTATTACTATCCGTGAAGTACTGACGCATACTGTTCGCCTCACACAGTTGATGTTTTAACAAGGTTCGGCATGGCAAGGTGGATAGGGCCCTCAACTTGCAATTTGAGAGCCCGAGTTCGAATTTCCGTCCCACCAAACATGCTCGCCCTTTCAGCCGTGGGGGCGTTATAATGTGACGGTCAATC
>NW_013665644.1:192381-229113 GCF_000517525.1 Limulus polyphemus | reverse complement strand
GTGACGGTCAACTCCCATAGTTCGTTGGTAAAACCAGTAGCCGAGAGGTTGGCGGGTGGGTGGTGATGAGTAGCTCGCCTTCCCTCTAGTCTTACACTGCTAAATTAGGGACGGCTAGCGCAGATAGCCCTCGTGTAGCTTTGCACGAAATTCAAAAAACAAACAAACAAACAAACTTTAATGGTCTTGCACTAAGTCTTCTACTTAGCAACATAACTAGATTACTATAATGTTTTACTATAATGGAAATGTGAATAGAAATGTATGCATTATTAGACTGTGTGTTATTATACATAATTATATCTTTATTTGTCTGTTCAATAGTTTAAGATATATATATATATGCCTTCAGTTTTATTTTAGAACTTGGATATTATACTGCCGTATCTGTTTTAGGTCAACCAAGACAGGGAGAAGATATCAGCTCTATCATAATAAAATAAACCAGTTTCTTTTCCTTCACACTCACTGGCTGATAAGTTTAATTAGATTGGAAGAAATAGGAAGAAGAAAATTTGTAAAATACGTGTTCATCTAATAGGCAGATATAAGCAACTGCTTTGCAAAGGAAATAAAAAACGGCAAACTTCAACATAACAAGAAAGCAATTTAAACGTTCCAAAGAATGTTAATTACGGTTTGTACACTCCAAATACTTTTCTACCAAGAACATATTAAACTTTCTTGTCTTTTTTACTTCACACACACATTAATGCTAGTTTAGCATATTGTACACTTAATATATGAGTATTTTTTATCTGTTCAGGATATTCGTGTGGTCTTTAAAACATTATTAATTAAATGTTTAGATAGTTCAAAAACATAAATGTCGGTGTGGATCCCTTTTCTCTATCTTGTGTGGGATTTAACTTAATAATAGTAACTACAATACTCTATTATTGTTTGTGTATTAATGATCTACGTCAGCTGTGCACACTAGAGCTTCACTATAATATACAATTATGTTACCGACAATGTGTGAAATTATAAACGTTTTTAAACTGAAAATATAATTAAACCATAATATAAACCACTCCTCTATATACACTTTCAAGATGTACAACAAAGAGAGATAGTTTCTCCAACTTGCAGACAAAACATCTAGACGTACACGAGCAACAATTCACCACTGATTCCCTAGAGCAGTAGACGTGCTATTTCTTCCAGAAGAAAGGCCCAGTGTCTGTTCACTCTTGTGGATTGAAACAAATAAGATAATTATAGTGAAGAATGAGATTCATCAATTACATTGCCAACTGCAGTCACCAGATTGTTTAGGCAACAACGATATGCAATGCTTTTTATTGCTTTGTTAAGAAAAGCTACATATAAATAAGCACATAACTTAAAAATAAAAATGAATCATGCCTCTTTATTTTATTATCTTATATGTTAACAAAGATAAAATTAGACACACCACTTATAATTTCTTCATCGTGAAATCCTTGTTTTTACCTTCTGGATTTCATGCACCTTTTTCACTAAGCAAAGAAAAAAAACATTTACTATTAAGTAAGTCAAGTATGTCCTTAAATCCTCATATCGATGTCATGTTTGCTCTTCCTTCAGATCTCTCAAATGAAAGAAACAATACACCAAATGAACATCATCATTCAGATTAATATTTGATTATTTAAGATCTCATCCACCCAATGGACCGTACTTTCATATACTTCTGTATTTCCACTTTCCTTCTGATGTTCAGTGTACCATCAGAATTTTGATTTATTTGTTCATTAATATGAAAATTGGTGAACATGCGAAAATCACATTTAAACACCATTACAATAGTAAACACTGTAATTTTGTGAAATTAAAATTCGATTATGTTAAGGTACATTTCATTGAGTAATCAAACTTTGAAGTAATCTACATATACTGACTCTCTGTGGTCGACTTTATGATTTTAATTTGGTAGGTGTTCAATTGAAAGATACAATAAATATCATATATAACACTAACAAATTGTTATGCTATAGTAAAAACATTCACAAAAACAGATTCGAAACATCTAACTGATATGCATAACATTAAAAATATAGATACAGGTTATTAATGCTTGGAGACGGCTTGAATGAGTAATGAAGAAATTATTTAATATAAGTTTAACATAACAGAAAATGTACAATGCTTCGACAAGGTTTTGTCATCATCAAGTACAAGTAATTTATATTGACACAGATATATATATATACAGTATGGAACAGTATTATAATATTAGATCGGATGCACAATTTAAAACAAAAATTCACCGTAAGAACACACACACCGGCCATTCTGGAATTCCGCGCATGACACTAAACAAAAAATCAATACACTGAAAAACCTCATAAACATAGCCACAAGACTCTGTTAAACGGACTACATAGATGAAGAAATCAACCACATGAAGCATTCCTTCATTCACACCAACAAATTTCCACCAGCTACTGTTGAAAAACTCTACAACATTCACCACAACAAAACTCAACTCACGAACAAAATTCATAATAACAAACCAACCCAACAACAGAACATTACACTGCGGTTTACTTTTTGTCCCTGAAACCAACTCAAAAATAATCTACACTAAACTAGCCATTAAACACAAAATTTCTGTCAACGTCAAATTCTCTCTAAAACCCGGCCTTAAATTAAAATCGTTACTAAACAAAAATTATTTAAAATCACACAATACCAACGTCATTTACAAAATAACATGCAATAACTGCTCAGAATTTTACAAAAGAAAAGAAGAACAGGAAGAAAATTGGAAACTGGATTCACAGAACACAATAAAAAACTGTTCCATGTTTTCCACCATTAAAACTCAAAAAACCATAGTATATGTATTAAAAATACAGTAATTTTAAACAAAGAACCAAACACAAACAAACGAAAAATCAAGTAATCCAAACAACCCTACTCTAAACCAACACCCTGGGGCGCCAAGTTATCTCTTCCAAGTCGTGCAATCAAGTCATGTGTCCTCTAGGTTCCATAGTGTATATATATATATATATATCTGTGTCAGTATAAACTACATCTTGAGCTTGCACTGCTACATCATTTAACTTTTCATCCCATGTATTTTTCTTTTTTCTTATTTCCTCTACAATATCCCTTGCTCCAATGTTTTTCATACTTCTATTTGTATACAATGCTCTCTTGTGTCTTTCTAAGGTACATTAACCAACCAGCATCTCATTCAACAGCCATATCAATGAAAGTTTAACCAATAACGACATTTTCAATACTGCTAACATTTACAGCACAGCATAACATATTCCATGATGACTTGTAATGAGATGAACAATTAATTCATTGTATGATATATCTAGGCTTTCCAGTTCGTAACTAAGGAAGATACAACTGACTAATACCTATTGCTTTACATTTCAAAACGCTATTTTCCTTCCAATAAAACGAATTCTATGGAGATTTCTGAAATATTTCAAATTGCCTAACCATGCAGCCCTTTCATTTGAGAGGCAAAGGGAATAAAATAAATTTATTAAAATCTTCATATATTAAACCATATATTCATGTGTAGTCAGCTACCTTATACAGCACATGGTTATGTATTTAGACACTTCAAACTTTCAATACACCATAAAGAGGCAATAATCCTAATCAGTCTACTTTGAACTTCACAATCATCCATATCACAGTTCGCACTGCTTAATCAGCCAGACTATCCAATTGAAGATGCTAAGGTAAAGTATGCAACTTAAATATACCTAGTACTTGGCACAGTTATTCAAGGAGCAAACTATTAAACTTTCCTCTTTCATCTTTGTAATTTTCTTCAAATGTTCAAAAGGGAGTTATCCACTGTTCGGCAAATGTATCAGTCCTAGACTATGTTAAAGTACCAATGAGAGATTAAGCTTCAGCTCACTTGATAAAATAATCAATTATGTTAGCATGTGCTGATTATCTTTATCTGTTTCTTGGAGAGGTTCAAATATATTTATGACTATTCTCTGCATTGGAAGACCTATAACTCTCTATCACAGTTTTACACGCTATAGCCAGCTTATCCTATTGGCAGCATACAATGTACAGTGTTTATACCAAGTCTTCACATCCTTGTAACATCGTAGCTTGTAGGGTGTGTGTGACAGAATGTGTAGCATTATCCAATACCCTCCAATATTTGTTATTTAATGTACAGATAATCTCATGCCTCAGTACTTTATAAAACACTAGATGAGCTACAACCATGCACCACATTTAGAGATAATATAATACCCTTTCTCTACCTCTAATTGATCGTGCTGAGATTAACTACGTCTGTGCAATGTTTCTCACATTATGAAAGTAGTATTTGTATTTGCTTTACATCAAGCAGTGTCCAAATTAGGCTTAGACCCCTAGAACCTTTCACAGTTTTCTCTATTAGTTACTTTTAGTATCCATTGGAACTCAGATTTTAAACTATCAGTTGCTTTTAACTTTTCATAATATTTAATTATATTTCCCCATTTCCACTGCAATCACTCTATTCCTGGCAATCTCCCTTGCACCTCTGTCTCACATATCTATATTTGTATACAATGCTGTATTGTGTCTTCGAAAGATGCATTAACTAGCCAGCTTATTGGTACAGCATAACCTTTTCTTACTGTCTTTAATGTCATATTTAAAATTCAGATTTTCAACAGGAGTCCCCATTTTGTGGTGAAACATGACCATATCATCAATATAAATTACACACACCTTTCCCATTGAAAACCTCCTATTATCAGCTTCATAAGCTGCTCAAAAGTAGCTGCCACATTACACAGACCAAATGTAGTGACATAAAATTCGCACGGCCTTTCGTCAGCGCTGAAAGAAGTCTTAAGTCTGCTTTTATCGGTAAGTTATGTGTCTTTATGAAGAAGTGGAAATGTGTTGATCAGAGTAACAATGTTTTCCCAGCTAAAGCCCATACACAATCCTGGAATGCATTCTTTCTTTCTTATAATCACCACAGGCAATAGCCATGCACTTTATGATGCCTTTATGATTCCATCCATTAAATTAAAATTTAATCCTTAGTGTATCAGAGACGTTTTCATAGTATATTTGTTTAATGTAGGTGCGAATTATATTGTTCAAAACAGGTAGTCATCTTGCTCTACAAATGCATTAGCTTACTCAGCTAGAAGCTTATTGTGTTCTTTCTGTTGATTATCACAACTTATGATACGGAGGCTTCACTGCGTCTTCCCAGGCAAGTAAGTATACTGAGGTCAACTATATTACAGTAGATGACTTCACAGAATCTTGGTTTGTTACTTATCTTCTTACTGACATCTGACACTTGGGTAAAGTGTACTCATCTACATCCCATTCTAAGTTAAAATTTGATGCTGGTAGCCCTGGTTTGCAACAGATGTACCCTATAAGTTGATTATTAGGTACACATACAAATAAAAACACACCTTTGTAGCTGAAATTTCAAAGAAACATCAATTACAGCTTTTCTAGTGTGAAAGAAAGTTGACATGTTTTAAAAGAATTGTTGACCATTATATTTACAGCTTTTCTAGTGTGGAAGAAAGTTGACATGTTTTAAAAGAATTGTTGACCATTATATTTACAGCTTTTCTAGTGTGGAAGAAAGTTGACATGTTTTAAAAGAATTATTGACCATTATATTTACAGCTTTTCTAGTGTGAAAGAAACTTGAGATGTTCTAAAAGAATTGTTGACCATTATATTGAACTTATTTCAGGACACAAACATTTCTTTGTTTGTTCTGTCAATAAAGCTGTTCTACTAATCAGACAAAGGTTACACCATCTTTTTCATGGATAGTAAAGGCTAATAAATCATGTTTAATACTTTTATTTGTAGAATTGCACCTTAGTTGGTTTATAATGTCATAGGTCATAGAAAACCAGTAAGTCGAAATAAGTATAAAATGCAATAAACAATCTTTAAAATAAGTAGTTATGTCATGGCTAGTTGCGGTAATGGACATAACGGGAAAATATTGTTAATGTCTTAATTCCTCTATATTCAACGTTTATATTTACAAAACGCTAACTCTCATTAATTCGGTAACAGACAATACGCATTACCAATGTTTGTTTAACTTAGGTTTGAGTCTATTAAATAATTGAATCTCCTTTTTGTTCGTTAGGGAAGATTTTCAATTTTTCTCTATTTACTGGTTCGCTAGATTCGTGCAACGCAAGTTTCTTAATGCTTGAATAAGACGTACATCTTAAATTAGCATTTTCTTGTATGCGGGTTGTTAGCCACCTAATGGTAGAACCAGTATAGTCTAAAACAGGGATTCTCAAACTATGGTACCAAAATTAATATATATATATACTACTCTCCTCGCTTATAAACTCACCAGTATTTTCTTTCCTTAAAATTGACCAAATAAGTGCCACACATTCTTCAGTCGTGCCAGAAAAAAACAACACTCGTAAATTCTACCTTGAATAATGAAACTGTGGAATAGGTGCTTTGAAATTAAGGACTTTGGTGTTATATTTTCACATCGTTCCAAAAAATCTAAATCCAACTTATTTTTTGTAATACTTAAATATTAACTTTTCTGTTTTCCCGAGTAAAACGATCAGACCTATTAATGATTACAGTAGCTATTAACTTATGTTTTAGAAAACTGAGACCATAATCAGTCTTATTGTCAAGAGGCCTATAAACTATATATTACAGTCATGTCTAAGAGACTAACAACTTTACATACCAATTTTATTTCCAAATGACATTCAGTCATTAAACATTATTACTGTAAGACCCCCTCCTCTAAGTTATAATTTGTAAATTAAATTTAATGAAGAGGACAGGGGCGCTATATTGTCCGTCCCCAGCTTATCGAGAAAATAAAATAATCAAGTAGAATACTATAAAACTAAAGACGAACTAAAATATATGTTCAACTAAACACTATACTTGGGCTAACTGAGATAATTAAAGCTACTTAAAGTTTGCTTTTTATAAAAAAAAAAGAAAGCCATATAAATAGGCACCTCCTTAATAACGAGTACATCATAAACCTAAGTTAATTAAAATAAGGACTAATATTCTACTTCCAAATAATTCTAAACTGGAACACACATTATACGATAAGTTTGACAGAGACTTCTAAAGTTTCGCCCCCCATTGGCACAGCGGAATGTCTGCGAACTTACAAGTCTAGAAACCGTGTTTCGATACCCGTGGTGGGCAGAGCACAGATAGCCTATTGTGTAGCTTTGTGCTTAATTACAAACAAACAAACCTAAACTTTCAAGTATAAGAATCTTTAATTTAGAATTAATGACTAAGAGGAGGCTCACCAGTTATATGCGACTTCTGTTAACCAGAGTGACTGTCACAATTATAACGCCTTCACCGGTGATAGTGCCGAAAGTATTTAACGGCATATCGTGATTCGAGTGTTTTACCTCTTGGTCCAACACACGTCATTCTAATCATTAGAGAATGTTGGACCCAAAGCAATAAGAAAGACATATGAAAGGACAAGCATGCTATTTTAGATTTATTTTACTAAGAAAAAAAGTAGTAAGTATATATATATATTTATATCTTTCACTTTCTTTCATATATCAATGACTGAGAGTCTTAATTGAAATTATATAATTGAAGTTCTATTTTACATTTTCTGAGAAGCTAAATTTTAGTATGACTGTTTTGAAAAATTATTAAACAAGAAAACTCAAACTGATACACTTGATTAGAAGATATTCGAATATTGATTTTTGAAGAGTCAATTTGTTGAAATGCGGAGCGTAACATTTTTCACAGTCCATCAAACTAAAACATCCTATCTAAAAACAAAGTATGAAATATACGTCTTTTTCTCCATATTAATGACCATTTGTTTAAAACTTTATTAAAACTGTGATACAGATACTCATACTCTTCAAAATACATTTATTGAGAAATCATGTCCTTTACTAAAATAGATTGGGTGTCACTAAATAAGATATGTATATATACTTTTTAAATATTAATAATTAGTTTAATCGATATCTTTTTACGTCGGTTCACGAGTATAAAATTGCTGTAACGCGAGACGTGCTTATGAATAGTTGGGAAACGCTGGTAATTTGTTTTACCTCACATCGTGTGTTACAGTGCTTTTCTTTCATAGACATTTTTTTTAAGGAATCATACTCTATAGTGGAGTTAAACGAAGTGGAGCCAAAACACATAAATTTTATGAAGGAAAGAATGTTCAGTGATCTCCATAGAAGTGGAAAACTCCTAATGTTATATTTAGAATTTAGATTTTTACCGGCAGTCTCGAAGTTTTGGCGAAATATGATTATGACAACAGTATAAGTCACGCACCTCTCCCATTGTAAAGTTCATATTACTAAGTCCATCAGCCGCTCAAAAGTAGTTGCCGCATTACACAGGCCAAATGTAATGACATAAAACTCACGCATTCCCTCTTTAGCACTGAAAGCAATCTTACGACTGCTTTTATCAGGAAGTTCTACCAGTCAGATCTAAAGTAGAGAATCAGCAGGGACTTTCTAAAGCATCCTCCAGTTGTGTTTGCATGAGGAAGAGGAAATGCATCGGTGAGAGTAATCAGCTTTACCCTGATAAGTCCAGTCCATACACAACTCTGGAGTCCCTTACTTCTTCCTTATAACCACTACAGATAATAGCCACGCACTTTCTGATGGCTTTATAATCTCATACATTAAAGTATAATTTATCTCAGAGCTGAATATATCAATACCGTGTAAGTAAAGTTTTAACAGAGTTGTTTCTTATTTTATTGTGGAAGCAAGTTATATTTTTCAATGTAGGTGTTCATCAGGTAAAATAAAAAGATTAGCTTACCCAGCTAGTAGCTTATTGAGTTTTCTCTACTGGTGTACATATAGATGACTTCATGTTTTTATTAGAGGCCTTAGATACTCCGGAGGACATGTATTTGTATACGTACGTGGTATGGCCAAAGTAAACCCATTAAATAATCTGCTAGTGTCATTTACTTTTCCTTCACGTAACGTTCCTAGTACCATTCCAGCTAGTAACTTCACATCTAAAAGATCATAGTTACAAACAATAACTGGAATATGTTTATCACGAAATACTGCTTGTAGATTTAATGGAATTGTTATTTGAGTTTTCAAATATACCCTTGCAACCCAATGTTCTTCGACTTTACTTAGTCAGTATTTGGTGACTATATCATAAAACTTGAGATAACTTATGCAGAAGTTTCATTCCTAAGATGCCTGTGGTTGTGCTGAGATCACCTATTACTAGATCTGATCTTTGCGATTTGTTACTTACCTCTTACTGACACCTGAAATGGGATGAGATGGCATCTTCCCCTTATATTCTGAACTTGAACTTGATACTTTTAGTCCTGATTCTAGTTCCTTGGTCTGCAGTAGATGCGCCATTCATCTTGTGTTCCACTGAGTGATCTTTTTACTTCTATTTTCTTGCAAGAGTGACAGGATACTTACATCTCTGTTCGATAAGTAAACTTCAACCTTATTGTTGAGTTAAGAAACAATAGGCGAACAACTACAACAAAAATTATTTATTACATACATAAAGAGATTTTAAAAGCATTTTAATCATAGAAGGTAAAACCTAAGAACATAAACAGATGAATTTTGGTTAATGATGAAGGTAGAAACTAAAACAATTGAAGTAATAATACCTCCACAAATAAATCTCCACAAAGTGACTAGTACTAAAAATAGCAAAAAGAAAGGCCTTTCATATAGAAGGTTAGAATAAAGCTCTTTTCAATACTCACTTCTTAGAAAGCTGGAACATAAGGCACTTTCACGCAGGAAACTGAAAATAAAACTAGCAAAAACAAACTAAAAATGATCCATCAAATTGTAGGTCTGTTCCAAAGACAATCAGGATCAAGTGTCACCCAAATGTACTATTTCTATCCTCTTTCTTATGGCAACTGCATGAAGGATGAATTTTACCTGCAAGATGGCACAGTTGAAATCAAAACAGCACTATCTGGTGATACTCACTATGCACTATTTGTTCGTATACGATTCACGTAAAAACTTAGAGAGAAGAAACATTTTATATATTGATAAGGTAAAGCTGTGCAGATAAAATTCAGACAAAACTTTTCCTATTCAGTGTATCAATAAGCATGGTAGTACTTAGTATGTGGAGATTGGCTGATAAAATAACTCTATTACTCTATGATGCTTACATATAACTGCTAAATTTAGTTATAGTCTTATTTGGGCAATTATCAAGTATTTCACAGCTTGTATAACGGTAATATCATTCTGTTATTCTACCACACGTGGGGAATAATAGATAGGCAAATTACTACTTAGCAGTTGGTTCAGTTTATAAGTATAAAATATTTCCATGTTTCATAAATAACAGTTATATTTCTGGTTGCTAGATGGAAGCACAAACTGTTCTTATATAATGGTTGTTTGTGATTTTTCATTGCACAAACATGATATCTTCCAAAACAATTTAAGTAAATACAAATAAAGAAAGAAAGAATATCATATTTGCCGTTGTATAAGACGATCAAATAAATAGGATGACTCTGGATGTTTTGAGCAAATTAAATGTAATTTTTTAGGTTCCGCGTATAGTATGACCTCTACTGTTAAGTAAGTTTAGGATGTAAATAAATTCTCAGAAGTTATTCTTAAACTGTGTTAACCTGCTCTCTGGGATAATCAGTACAACTACAATTGTAGTTTTTTATACCCTTCGAATGCTATAGACAACTCAATGTGGCATACCATAAGTCACAAACATGTAATAAACAACTATATAGAGTTTTCATCACAGATGAACTATTTTTATACAACAAAAAATACTAAACATTAAGGTATAATAATTTATTATAAAAAATATGTTTATCAAATTAGTGTAAGTTACAGAAACTGACTTTTTTATATAATATTAGCAATATTTTATTATGACAGATGAAATCAATACTTTTCAAATCAAAAATGTTTTGATTAATTGTAACTAGCATGCGAGATAAATACCTTTTAGTTATGAAGAATCGAGATAAATGATACAATTATAAATATGTTATTGTAACGACATGATATCAACCATGTACTCTAAAAAAGCAAACAAAAGTAAAAGGAACAACGTAGTTTTGGTTAAATATGCTGTTAACTGGAGAGTTCTTACTGGAAGTCTATCTTTGAACCTGTGTATAAGACAAGGGGTCAACTCAGGCATTGTTTTAAGAGTGAAAAGTATCGTCTTATACACCGTCAAATACGGTTATCTAAATTAATATTCAAGGTATCAAGTAATTATGTAAATGACAGATCTGTGTACATGTTTTTGGTGTCTGAGTGTACAAACACTAGTTTATTAACTATCAAAATAATACTTTATATGGCGGTCTGCTTTTCTTCAAATTTTTAGAGGGGCCGAGCCTGGCAGCTGTGTGTGTATGTATGTGTGGTGTGACACTTCATGGTCTGGGATCTGTATGATGTCCTCCCAATTAATCGACATGATCCTAGCATGTGGTGGAGTCGATTGTATGCAGATGCAGTGAGTTGGGGTGAAGTTGGAAGGCGTGAGTTCTGTAAATATCCCTTAACGTCGGTCCAATGATCCGGGGTATTTGTATCGTCCTGGAGAAACCATTCCAAATTCACTGGCCCCCATCGTAATCCAAATTAGAGAAATTGACAAAACTGATATGATATTAACAATATATATTACCATTGGATTATAAAAATAAAACAAATGTTCACTTATCGATTAAATTGCTTTAAAAATGAGAGGAAATAAGTAATAAAAACAATTTTGCAAAAATTAAGTGTACTGTAGGGATGACAATGCCAAAAAGTACAGAAACAAGGTAGGGATGAATACACAAAACCATACAAAAATCCCTACATAAATAGCAAGTAAGTAGCGAGCCAATCCTACAAGTTTATGGTTATTAGCCACTGTAAGACTGTATATCACTATTCAATTTAAATGCTTTTATTCAAACCTGAATTCAACATTTAGTTGTAGAAAAAGTTATTCTTGGGAAGATTTGGCTAATTATATAGTGATTTTTGTATGGTTTTGTGTATTCATCCCTATCTTGTTTTTGTACTTTCTGGCATCGCCATCAACTAAATCTTACTTAGTTTTTTGCAATTCTTTTTTATTTTACTTGTGAAATAGTGTTATTGGTAGTATGCATAATTTGAAGTTTGGTGATGAGTATTAGAAAAAAATATTTTTATGTCGTAAATGAAATGCAATTGTAAAAGCTAGTCAAGAAGAAATTTTTTAAATATATATTGTATTGTGTTTAATTTTAGCAGTATCATTCCGTAGCAAAAGTACTTTTTTAAATATACTAGTTGAGGGCAGCCGTTAAGAAAACAAAAACTGTATAAAAGACAATGTTAAATAATGTTCCCTCTCCTTCTTTCTTTAGTTATTAAATCTCTAGTGACCTCATTAGATGCTAATTGCATACTCTGATTTGTAGAAGGTAATACTTGATTCATTTAACTGATTAACTGTATAAAAACGTGGAAGGTTGACCTATTTCGGGGTGTTTTTATCTAAGACAAAACTCCTGAAATAAAATAGTCTATGTACACTTTAGGATAGTTATTTAATATTGTCTCTTTTATCGTGTGTTGTATGGAAAATAACTGCACGTTTTCACAGAAGAAAAGCTATATTAACGTGGCATGTCTAGTGATGAATGCTAAAACACACACAAAGATATGTATACATAAAGGATCATCTTTATATTAAGAATTTATATGTCAAATGAATATTGATAAAACTTAAAACTATATATTATTCTATACAATAGATTCAAAGTAAAACCTTCATTGGTCATACATCTAATATACAAACAATTCTATCCAATAAAAATATATATTACAAATATTATTCTAAATCTAACGTTAATGTCCTTATAAGATTTAGAAATATATTGTGTATCTTAAAACAACCTATGATTCAAAACATGTATATATTTAGGCAGAGAGGATGACAATGAATTTTTAGTTTTGTAAAAAAAAAGTGCCACAGAACTGGTTCTGACTTCTGGAATTTGTAAAACTTAAATACATATAGTTCGATTATATTATTAGATGCTTATCTTACTATCAAAATTATCTGTCATGTGTATGTGTTAGCATCAGTAGCCCAGAATTGGCTGTCCCGATTACACTACATTTTAATATCGTAGCTGTCCGATGATATACATGGGCTATTTGTTTTAGGATTTTTACCCGAAAAGGGGGGTATAAAAGAACCTGAAATAGGACACATTTCCATTTTTATAGACTTTTGGTTTTGACTTTAAAAGTACAAATATTTAATAAATTAAATGAGTCAATCATTACCTATCATAAATCAGGGTATGAAATTAGCATCTAATGGAGGTCATTACGGATTTGAATAAACTTAAAAAAGAAGGAAGGGGAACATTACCTAACATTGTTATTTATATAATTTATACTCGAAACTAACTCGCTCATCGTGAACCCTCGATAAGATATCAAGGAAGTTCCAGACTAGAAAGAAGATTTATATTGCTTGTAACTTCGTGAAAATTTTGTATATAAATCATTATTTGCAATAACTATATGTAATAACTGTGGTTGTAAATTGTATTGCTGTTTGTGTATTAAAATATATTTGTATTAAAAAAAAAGAAAACTGTGTATAACAATCTTGTTGGCAAGTATAATAAATTGGAGATATATCGGCATATATTTAACTACTAAATTTAAATTATCATTTAGTTCGGTTTCAGACTATTCGAAATTGTAATACGTAACATTACGAATTAGACAGCTGTGCATTTCAATTTTTCACATTGCTACTACCAGCAAATGACACATATGCGCACCGTCTAGACATTTCTGTAAAGCCAAAGAAATAAATGATACACTTGGCGCAGGTACCTTTTGTTAATACAAGTAAAAATACACTGTGTGAAAGGCAGCTTGGCATGTTCTGTAAGAATAGGTAACCATCACATTATACTTATCACCGAACAAACACATTTCTGGTTTCTTTGTTCCATCGCGGTCAATAAAGCTGGTCTGCTGAGCTGGCAAAGGATCTGTCATAAAAAGGCGCTTATACCGTACTTTTCGTGAATAGTAAGTGCTAATAAAACATGTTTGGTACGTTTGTTTCCAGAACTTAACTTTAAATGTGGATCATACGCACCGAACAATGCTTAAACTTTGTAGTATTTCGTGGTTAGTTGTGATAATGGAAATAATGGGAAAAAATTATTATTGTCTTAGTTCCTCCTCTACTGCTCTAGAACTTTTCATCTTTTTTCAACATACATTTCCAAAATGTATTAAAATAGTTATAGTTAGCATACATTACCAAATGTTAAATAGATCGCTAATCCATGAATAAAACACGCCACGTCTATCTATCTACGAGCCACATTAATATTGTTTTTCTTCGGTGAAAGCATTCATGTAATTTTCAGACAATTAAAAAAGACAGTATCAAATAACTAATACGATGCATTTAGTAGAAACAAATATATTTAGTCCTCTAATAAGATAGAATAATAATAGCAATTAAATCTCCTTTATCGTACTCTCTCAGTGACAATATAAAACAAAGTCCTCAAATAGTGTTGAATTATTTCTGATCTAATCATAAAACCAATTACATTCTTTCAATAGTAACAAATTTCAACTATCCAAATAAACTCTCAAACCAATACGGGTAATTAATATTGCAATATTATTAAACTATCAATAGCATATCTTCAGAAACACCATATAACAGCTCCTCAAACAGCATGTAGTGTTAATGAAGTAGTTACAGGAACCAGTAGCATGTTTCAACCATAACATTCAACCAGCCACCAAACATGCTCGCCCTTTCAGCCGTGGGGGCGTTATAAAGTGACGGTCAATCCCACTGTTCATTAGTACAAGAATAGCCCAAGAGTTGGTGGTAGATGGTAATGACTAGCTGCCTTCCCTCTAGTCTTTCACTGCTAAATTAGAGACGGCTAGCGCAGGTAGCCCTCGGGTAGCTTTGCGTGAAATTCAAACAAACCAAACATCCAACCAGTTCTCTAACGGTGTTAGTGATATAACGTTTCAGAATAACTTCAGATATGATTATTATTTTTTCATCAGTCTAAATCAAATGTTGTGGACCTTCGTCCAGTCCCAAAAATCTTGTCTTAATTAAAGCGTTACTGAAACATCCTCACTAATCTATGAAGTTTCAGTGTGCCAAATGTTAGTGTCGCTCGTGAATAGTAACTATATTAAGTGTAGTATGAAATCTGATTTTAAGTAAGTCATAAATAAGTAATATAATAGTATTGGTCACTGAACCACACATTATACGATACATAGGACAGAGATTCCTAAAGTTTTCTATATTACGATTTCAAGTTGACAACGGTTCACAAGCTAAGTGTTCACAAGTTTACAGTCATAAGTTGAAATCAGAGGATATTTTCTTGGAAATGATAACCGAAGAAACTGGAACCATAGTAATCCCATTCAACCACGTTCATATCAAGTCACCCAATGCAGCTTTTTGTTTGTTTGGAATTAAGCACAAAGCTACACAATGGGCTATCTGTGCTCTGCCCACCACGGGTATCGAAACCCGGTTTCTAGCGTTGTAAGTCCGCAGACATACCGCTGTGCAACTGGGGGGCCCCAATGCAGCTCCAATGAGCATGTGTCTTTGGCCTGCTTATGGTGGTCCTTGAAACTTACGTCCACGAAGAGTGAAAAGTTCTTGGAAAGTTTGTCCAGATATGTTGTTTAAAACATGGATTCTCAAACTTTCTCAGCATAAGGCCCCCAGAATATCCCATAACCAATCTGAGGTCCCTACTCAATTAATGTATAGATATTGAGTAACTTAACAGTATGGTATATCGTGTATATTTTCTACGGTCTCCTGACACTTTCCTGTGGTTTTCAGTTTGAGAATCATTGATCTAAGACAATAATCTTGTAATCCTTCACAGTTTTTGTAAAATTGTAAATCTTGGTGTTGTACAATAGTGAAGTAGTTGTAAAAGGAACACGAGGTTCGGAATGTTGTTCTATGAAACTTGATTAAACTAGAGCATTGAATTAACTATATATTGTTATCTAACTAGTAAAACGTTGTTTTAGCCAGTACTTTAGACTTGGACAACGTCTCGATCTCTGTGCTGAGCAATACTGAGTTAAAGGTAAAAATGTCGCATTTTAGAAAGTTTATAAGTGCTAAATATGATTTTGACTTCATTTTGGTATCCCATATTATTTGCAGATTAACAGGTATATAGATCCCCCGGTGGCTCAGCGGTAAGTCTGAGGGTTTATAACGCCAAAACTCAAGCTTTAATAGTCGCAGAACAGATAGCCCATTGCACAGCTTTGCACTAAACAACAAATAAACAGCAGCTTATAAAACAAAACATCTAGTTCACGAAAAGTCACGAAGTACTGATTAAACAGAATTACTGTATTATAAGATTACAAATGTTCCGTTCAATTAATAACGATAATGACCATTGCTTAAATGTATAATAAACTTAATAAATAATTGTTAAATAATCATATTCATCCATAAAGGAAATAAAAAGTAGTAATGTTAACGCATCATTCCAAAAAAAAATAAAAATCCGTAGTTACTTTTACCTTTACAATGCTATCGGTAATAATACTGAAAATAAATTTTCCTTTATTGTTGACTTATATTTCTTTAATTCTACCTGATATAGTAAATAACTAACATTATTTAGCATCAAATGAATTCATAATAGCTTATATTATCTAACAGATTTCATAGGAAAAGTTGATTTATTGTGTTTTCTGAGCTGATAGTTTGCCTGGAAGGGTTTAAATATGGACAGCGTGGTAAAAGTACACCGAGGGATCCAAAACAAATTCAAGATTTAATTCTTTTCAGGAAGGCTATCCGTTGAAAATACGCACCAAGATCTGATGTTAATCGAAACCTCAGTTCCTATATGTTCATGGTATGGTTTTGTCATCTATTATGAGTTACTGCTTAATATTACAAATTATATATATGCTAGAAGTGAGGAAAATCTGAGTATTAGTTCTACTTGAAAAGCTGGTGAGCATTTAACTCGATAATGTTGGATGTATTAGCAAAACGTATTCGGTGAATGAAATTGATTTGCTAAGCCAACATTAAATTATCCTTCGTAATCAACTGTATGGGTTTAATCTAACTAATTGATAATATATTTAGTCAAACGTGTTTAAACATTGAACTCTATCCAGGAACGTATGTTTCGTTCTTGGGTTGCAAATAAATTTGTGCTTTCTGAGCCATTTTTCGGTATTGAGTTGTGTTTAAGTTTGTGAAAAACTTGTTGAACTTTGTAGAATCAGTCATGAAACTCTATTAAATAATATTATGCATCTAAAATAATTGTTATACATTTGAGATTTAATTCCTTCCAAATATCAGAAAGAAAGGATTATATTACGTTGTTTTTAATTAAATATTTTCTATCACTTCCTCATCTATTTGAGTAGTTAGTCGCCTCTGTATAGATTTGACAATAGTGTCAGAAGCACGCTCTGTTAAACTAACCGAACGACATGCACGTAGCTCCATTCTGAAAGTGTTATCGTATGTCTTTTTACTGGAAGGATTGGATTGCTAGTTCATATAACACAGTCAGAATAGTTGGGGATATCGTTATTACACTGTCCTAATCTGTCGTTCAGAAAAATTTAATGTCATATTCTAGTAACATTTATGAAACTTCTGTCTGCTGTAAGACTGCTGTATAATGATTAGTTATAAACTTTTGTAATATTAATTAGAACTAAGTATCATTTTCAGAAAAAGATAAGTTTAGTAATTTCTGTTTGTTTATTTCAACAATACTTTTATCTATTATCCATCTTATAACCCTGAATCTAGCTAATTGCATCACAACTCCTTGTTCACAAAAGCAAAGACCATGTCTACAATATAAAACAGTTTGGCCGTCGGCCAGAAATTCATTCTAAAAAGTAAATTTACGTGGAATTCCACATATATCTCTGGGCAAGCCTTGACAATTCTTCTACTGTCATTAATTTTACAGTTTCTGGCATAGATGTAATCAGATATCAGTAATTATGATCACTTAATTAAAACATGCAAATATAACTGCGCTGGTCTGAAACTAAGCAATTTACGTATAGGCTTACCATTATTTGCTGTATAAGACAATGACACTTACTTGAGTTGAGGTTTTTCATTAAAAAATTTCAAATAATAATAAAAGAAAAAAACATTTATTACAACGTTCTTGGGGTTTCATTCTCTTCTATCTCATGCACATATTTTTTTTTATCTCTTTGTTTGCGTATATTTTGTAACTTCGATATCGGCCACACAAAACAGTCTCAATTTATAAAATTAATGTCATATAATTCAAAGAAAGCAAAACTTTACCTCAAATGTCCCAGAATATCACATTTCCATTTCGTTTCATATATCGAAACTTAAGCTTCTATTAAGGCACAAAATAAGTATACATATACACACAAAAACAAACAAACATTAATTCTAGAATTCAATCCTAATACAGACTTGTTTAATTGAATACTAGGTGATAATACTAGTAGTTCCTCGGGCAGGTACTTACTCTTTATTTGGAAGCTGACTGTCTCACAAGAGGTACAAGAAAACTTCCTTATCGTTTGTGTACGATCGTATTGATTCCCCATCTTTTGCGTTTTTAACTACACCATACAATACTTTATTTTCCAGCCATTTTTGTACCTTACTAATGCAAAAGGGGTCGGTATTTCACCATAAGGCTGTGCTGCATTTGATATAGTAGCTTCTATTTTGAACTTGTCAACTTCCACGTTTAGCTTTATTACCCCTGCATGGTCTGGTATATAGATTCAAAAATGATTATAACAACACCTGCAGTTGATTTACTTTTCACCATCCCTCTGGAAATCAACTACTCTGAATTTTATGCAGTATTGCTTGTGAGTCAGTCACTGTCGTTTTGCAGTTCATTGCTTTCAGCAATTCCGAGGAGAGCTTGCTTAATGGCTTCCAGCTCCATCCTTAAGCGTTTTAGGAATCTTAAAAACTCTTTCAGCTTTATGCATAATGATGTTACTCCATGAAATGACGAATTCCCAGCCATATCGTTTTTGCTATCTGTGGTATAAGAAGCACCCATGGCTATAATGGTGACTGTACACTATAGTCTTCAAATCGTAGATAACAGGCTTTATCTTCTTTAGTCTCTGATGGCTCTAAAGGCTGATTTCCATAGATCCAACTAATGTCAGATGTTTATTCTGCGTGGGGGCGCCTGAGATTTTGTGGTTACCAATTGTCTCAGTGGTGGCTATATAGCACTTATCCACTCATGAATGTGTCTTGAGGTGCCTCTTAAGCACTCTGTGCCTGGTCGATTTCCACAGAGCCATTGTAGAGCTGGAATATGTCAATTGAAAAGAGAAGTGTATCGATGATGGAAAGCGTGGTTTTTACGCTACAAGATCTTATGGAAACATTTTGCTTATAAGTGATGTTGAGATACACTTGACAAAGTTATTACTAATCTGTCTAATTATACATTAACAGAACTGGAGAAAAGATTGTTATCAAAAGATTTAAGATTTATTTATCCCGAATTTCATGATTATCTTACTCCATTTTAATTATTATTAAGACAAGTTAAGAACTTTGAAATAAATCTTACCTGTGATGGAACTTTTAGAAATTCAGAAACACAGATAAGGCTTGGTTTGTTATGAATTTCGCGCAAAGCTACGCGAGGGCTATCTGCGCTAGCCGTCCCCAATTAGGCAGTGTAAGACTAGAGGGAAGGTAGCTAGTCATCACCACCCACCACCATCTCTTGGGCTACTCTTTTACCAACAAATAGTGGGATTGACCGTCACATTATAACGCCGCCACGGCTGAAAAGGCGAGCATGTTTGGTGGGACGGGGATTCGAACCCGCGACCCGCAGATTGCGAGTGGAGCGCCCTAACCACATTCTGACAGGTCTGAATTCATAAAATTTTGGAAGAAACCCGTTTAACATTAACAAGGAGTAGAAAAATTGTTTTGATAATTTTAAATTTAACAAACAGATTGCCACCGCTAAATTAGATATAGGTAACGGTGTTGTGATACTAGACAGATTACATTGTATTGAAAAGGTAAAACATATTTTCAGTGAAACTGCTAAGTTCTCTAGATTGCTCTTTGATAATAAGAAGAGAAAACCTGTATTGGAGTCCATTGGTCTAACAGTATTATAGGTCCTTTTCATATCTAACAATTATCCAATTGATATATTTTCTCTCGCGATTGTAGTAACATTGAATTGGATAATTGTTAGATATGAAAAGGATCTATAATACTGTTAGACCAATGGACTCCAATACAGGGTTTCTCTTCTTATTATCAAAGATTCACAAGCCTGTTTCATGATGTCGAGGAACTCACTTGCAGTAAATATATAATAGAGACGGCTCATATGGGTATTAAAAGCTTTTATTTAAAACACAAAACAAATAACAACGTTTAGACCTGCTTAGAACATTATCAGGTTAGGGATGACATTGAAAAAAAAAGACCGTTATTGTTCACGCATCGTAGAGGCGACAATAATAATAAGTATAAGGCTGTAGGGGCGTTGTATATGTTCAATTGTATTATTATATTGGTAGTCAAGAGTGTAAATATCATATGTGAACACATTTAGTTAAATAATTATCTTAGGTATAAAAGTATTTCTTAATGTGGGTTAAAGTTCTTGCATTTGTTTCTCTGTTTAATACATCTGTATTTCCTATGCTTATATTGTGTTTGTGTTACAGTGTTCAGAAACATAGGTAAGTGGATTTTGTGTTCACTGAACCTATTTTCCATTTTCGGATTATTTCTTCGACATAGACTTTATGAACGTTATTATATTGTATTATATAGATAACATAGTGTTTACTGAAATGTTATGTTTGATTATAAGTTTTCTCCAAATGATCAGTTGTTTTTTCCTGATATCTGAGATGTAAGGTATGCAGCACTGTAGCGTTTATATTCTATCATGAATAATGTGTTTATAAACCGAAATGTCTAAATGACTGTTCTTCTCAGTTTATATTACATGTTTATAACCTATATGAAGATGATATATTTATTGTTTATAAGAATGAAGAACAGTTCACATGAATGACCAATGTGATAACATAAACATATACCCGTGAATGTCAGCATAGTAATTTACTTTTTATCGACATTCTATACAACAACTTTAACTGTTTAACACCATAGTATATCATAAACCAACATACACGGGACGTTATTCACACTTCGATATCTAGATATTATGTTGTTATAAAGAAAATATAACCAAATGTCTTGTACACTAGGTCTACAACGTTATTATTTAGTTTTTCCAACAAGAACTGAATAATTTAGCATCCGTTTCGAGTCTTTTTCAAAACGTTTTTCACATTTAATATTGTACAAATGTTATACAGCTTTCTATCCCTTTGCAATTAAACTATTATGTCCCAAAAATGTCAGTATATATAATTATCGTATACTGGTGTTCACTCTAGTCAAATCAAAAACAAACTTAATAACCATTATAAGAATAATTTAAACACAAATCGAGCTAAAATGCTTATGACGCTCATTCGGATTCAAAAATATTTTTTGTCAATTAAGGATAGAGAAAAACACTAATTACAACTCTCTCTCTCAGAGTTCCTTTCTCTTCAATAGAATGTCTTTCGGAGTTCCTTTCTCTTCTATAGAATGTCTCTCGGAGTTCCTTTCTCTTCTATAGAATGTCTCTCGGAGTTCCTTTCTCTTCTATAGAATGTCTCTCGGAGTTCCTTTCTCTTCTATAGAATGTCTCTCAGAGTTCCTTTCCCTTCTATAGAATGTCTCTCGGACTTCCTTTCCCTTCTATAGAATGTCTCTCGGAGTTCCTTTCTCTTCTATAGAATGTCTCTCGGAGTTCCTTTCTCTTCTATAGAAAGTCTTTCGGAGTTCCTTTCTCTTCTATAGAAAGTCTTTCGGAGTTCCTTTCTCTTCTATAGAATGTCTCTCGGAGTTCCTTTCTCTTCTATAGAAAGTCTTTCGGAGTTCCTTTCTCTTCTATAGAATGTATCTCGGAGTTTCTTTTTCTTCTATAGAATGCATCTTTTTTGTTGTTGTTGTTGGTCTGCGTAGATTTTATAAAAGCGACCTCGCCAACACAAAACAGTCTCATTCAAAAACAATTTATAGAAAAAAAGTAGAAATTAATTCGGAAGGAATGGTAATACACATGAAACTCTTTTAAAAAATCACATACATGCATTATTTCCGCCTTTAAGTAACACTATGATTCACTAGATTTCCTATGAATTTTCTGACGATAGGTTCAAAACGTATTGTTTTGCTTTAGAATTTAGATAGTGGTTTACTACTAAGTGGAATGGAAACAAATTCCATGAATACCATTGAAATACAAAGTAGATATGATAAAATAAACTCACAGTGTTAAAGCATGTTATATGTCAAGGGACGCCGACTCAAAACATAAGTTGTAATGGAGTAATATTAATGATAATATTTTTTTTAAATGCCGCTGATAACGTTATATATTGAAAGTCAGTCATAGTCAAAAGAAATTTCAGTTACATATAATCGACCAAATAAATTTCAGTTACATATAATCGACAAAATAAATTTCAGTTACATATAATCGACCAAATAAATTTCAGCTACATATAATTGACAAAATAAATTTCAGTTACATATAATTGACAAATAAATTTCAGTTACATATAATTGACAAAATAAATTTCAGTTACATATAATCGACAAAATAACTTTCAGCTATATATAATCGACAAAATAAATTTCCATTATATATATATATATGATTAAACTGAAATATGTTCCTGAATGATAAACTTTACCTTAACTTCCCTACAATGATTTAGCAGTAGCTCTTCAAAGTCATAATTTTAACGCATTTATATGTGATGTATTAACAAAACAACCTACAACTTTGACACACAGTGCAGATGTCCATAGAACTTCTTCTTGAATTTTGTTTATATACAGCCACGTAGTCTCCTTTACTGGCATTATTTCATTGCAGGTCCAAGTCTAATTTAATCTTCTTTCGAGAAGCATCGCCACGTTCACTGAGTTATTCTTATTGCACATTAAATAGTCATGGTGTGTGTGTGTTTTCGAAATTTAAATAAAAAATTGAAAAAAGAGATATAGAAATATTTTGTATTTAATGAATTGTATTTCTTCTTTCGTTAACGTTTTCCCAAATTATGTCTTTTTCATGTATATGCAGCTGTTGATATAACTTGCGTTACTTGAGCTTTCCTCTAGTTTATAGATGACTTTACGAGTTTGTTTTCAAAACTCTAGAGATGTGCCCTTCATTTTCTAAATGGGTTGACTTTTACCTTGTCCCTGTTCTCAAAGGAATGTTCCAAAATCCTTCAGAGGTAAGCCTGCAGCACTTTTACAGTGTCCCCTAACACTGTTTTCAAAGTTATGCTCCACAAAACTTCACAGGCAAGCCTGCAATATTGTAGGCTATGAAATCACTTTTGTTGCTGGCAGAATTCCTTAGTGATAGTTCTTCAAAACTGGTACCAAAGTACTCATTATTACATGTTTTCATTATTACACTTCTAGTCTACGTGGATGTAGGAAACATTTATCAGAAAGATAATATCAAAAAAGAAACCTAACTATTGCCTTGTTTTAGGCTCCAAATGAATATTATTTTATGTGTAGTTTTTCTAGAGTTAAAAATGTTTCTAAAATTCAAAAAGTAAAGGTTAAACAACTTTCTTTCTACTTTTCTTGATGAATTACCAGGTGAAAAAACACACTTTACAACCAAGTTTATACGCGTTGAAAAGGTCGCCTAAAATCAAAGGTTATAATCAACGATCTTCACTGAAAAAAAAAAAACACCTTATAAAGGTTAACACTTTACTTGGTTTAACATGTCTAGGTAATCTTCAGAAGTAACATACAAGCTAGGGTTTCAATAGTTATACACTGAGTCATGTAATATTAAAGTCTACGTTATTTTCGTAACTTTCTGGCCATATACCAATACAATAAGTAGTTGGACCTTTATCTGCGTTTAATAATATTTTTTCTAATCTTTTTGAATATTTTAGCAGTCAAAGTTGTACGTTGAACTAGAATTATAGTTTTATACCAGAAAATTGTGTGTTATGTTATTTGTACATGTTCTGCTACAACTGAATTTTCAAATGTATTATTTCTTACGTATTATTTATGTTTCTTTTTGTTTGACAAATATATATAAATAATACCACATTTACATTCTATTTTATAAATCCTAGTTTTATATTTTAACACTCATTTTTCTTTAGTACTCCCCAACGTTTGTTTAATCTTAATGAATAAATGACCTGTTAATCCTTGAATGTAAGGTAAACGTACAGTTTCTTCTTAAAGTTTCTCATAAATAAATTTTATCGTAACATTTTAAACTGACATTGAACCAGTACTACATTTATTAAAGGCTCTATCTACAATATTTGGTTTAAATTCTCTTTCAACTGTTACATGTTTAATTAATATTAATTACTTAAATCTTCTTGTTTAGTACAAATTTTCAGAGCTATCTAATTGTATGAATTATAGACATTTTTTATGATCTTGTATGACATATGGTTTTTGGCTTCAATGGAAACCGTTAACGGCTTCAATAAATATATTTTAATTGTGTTTGTAAAATTGTGTTTTATTTCGTTTTAAAAACTGTGTTGATAATTTATACCTACCTTGAAACATGTTTGTTATAATTTATACCTACCTTGAAACATGTTTGTTATAATTTATCCTACTAACAAATTAACCTTTATAGGACTAACTTTTTTATTTCATTCTATTTTTTCAGGAAGCTAGCAAGTGAAAATCAGTTAAAACCCATCTGCATTTTCTGATAGTATATCATCTCAGATGAAGTTTAACAGTCTTAAAAAATATCAGGAACGGACTAGTAGGTTAAAAGCCATAATTTTAACAATACCTGACAACAATGAAAACTAATAATGAAAACTCCTTTTCACAGCAATTCCTGTATTTTGCTTGTTTTTACGTAATAACAATGTTGTTAATAATGAACCAGGAAAATAGCTGGGCTTGGAAGTTTTTATGATTCTATTAGTTTTGTTGCCATATATTAAATAATTGAGGGTATCCTCATTATTTATAGTTATTCAAATATCAAAGTGTTATATAATTTTATGCATACGGTGTTTGACTTTTTACCCCCCCCCACACACACAGACACGAGTAATCTATATTTACATCTTTATTGAAATATAAGTGAATTCGAAATCGCGAATACTTTCATCCTAGTTATACATTTAAACAACACGTTACCTGACAATACGTAGAAATAAAAGAGTGGTACTTCAAAGCAACATGAGCAAAGCCGTTAATTATTCTCTGAAAAGAAAAATACGCGATACTAGCAGAGTTGATACAACAACCAATTATACTCTGTACATGTATATATATGATCTCTTTCATTCAACAGAATTTTCATTTGCTTTCGTAAAATGTGACTTAAATGTAGCTTATCCTGTGGTATAAAGTACTCAACTTGGGCCTACGGTAATGTCATATTAAGTTTATAAACTAACAGTGTTATTATGAAATTTTTAATCGATAACACTGATATTTGGAGAGTAGTTTTTTTACATTTTCTAGTTAATTTAAGTTTAACATTTATGAATTTCTTCCTTGCAGGTAGTGCTCTACAACAAAGTTAGAAAGTTTGGGTGCTATAGGCTCCTTCCTGAAATTGAATGTGACTATTTCTAAAGACAAGAAAGTAAATCAAAGGTCTTTTATAAAAAGTAATATAAATAGCCCATAAAAATTATTGATATAAGCTTCTAAAACCTTACTAACTGCTGTTGCACATATTGGTTGAGCAAAAACAACGGGTCTGATTTATTTTTTTAATAATATGATTGTGAACCGGAAGCATCTACTACTTACCATTCATCATAAAAAAGAAGAAAAAATATATTTTATAAATTTTATTAACATATTCTAGATTTTCAAACGCACGTCGGAATATAGTTGCTTATATATTCATAACTTAAGTTGTTAAATTATTGTCTCAAAACCCCAGTTTAAACAACTTTTCTCCCTGCGTGTCTAATGGTCAGTTTGATTTCTCTATGTGAAGTAGTAAGGAATTTTCCAATGTATTTGTTCTTTAGTAATGTCAGTAATCTTTTCCTTCATAATATATTTAAAATTATAAAGTAGCATTCTATATTATTGATAAAAACCGGTTAATACGATGTTGCATGATTAAATAACATTTAATGGCACTCACAGCTTTAAAAGAAGTCGCTGATTGAACAAGGCACTGAGAGCTTAGCAAAAGATATTCGGATTTTAAAATGTACTCTTAAACTATCTATTTTCTACTTGATTAAAAATACATAGAAATGTTCTGGTATGTGGCTTAGGTTTCGTCTATATGAAACCTTAAAGAACTTAAAAACAGCAAACCTTTATAAATGTAACTATGTAAATAAAACAGGATGTATGTAGTGATCGATATTAAATTTCATATTATCAAAAATAAGATAAACACTGATCACCAACATAAAATTAAGAAAAAAATAATAATTAGACAATAAAATCACCATAATCATACGATTCCAAATATATTAAATTTGAGAATTATCCCAAATGTTATTATATCAGTATTGAATTTCTCAATAGTCAAAATTAACTCCAAAAGTTCCTTATGAACAGTTGTTAAAAAAAACTGTCCATGGAGAAACGGCTGCATTTCAGAGATAAGAAGGTACATGTATATAAATACAGGAATGTAAGGTGTCCATTAAAAAGGAAGTGTTGTACGTGAACTCATTAACGGAAATTGAATTACTAGTTTAATAAACATGAAAACTATCTCAGATAGTACAATCCTCCTGGTGTAAAGCTGTACATTTTTCAGCTGATGCTGTTCAAAATCATAAACAAAAATAGAAATAGAATTTAAGATGTACATATATACAATATACTACAAGTAATTAATAGGAAGTTTTCCTTATACGTCGTACTTAGCCAATTGTTGCAAGAACCGCGTGTGCCAAAATTTAAATGCTGCAACTACTGTACAGTGTCAATTCATATTTTATATTCTATTTTGTATTAATATGTTAATATATACTTCTCAAAAAACATATTGGGTTTAATATTGTGAGATGAAATTTAAGAAAAAAATATTTTTTCTAGCCACCCCTCTAGTGTTTAGGGGGATATACCGATAAAATATGGGGTTTGATACGTGCTATGGGTACAGCGCATGTAGCTCATTGCGTAACTTTGCGCTTAAGTGAAGGAAATATTTTCCCTCTAGTATAACTGGTTTGACACGATTCAAGCATATCTTTGAGTGTTTGACATTTCACTTAGAAAGAGCATTGTGTTAATTAAGGAAAATAAACATTATTATTTTCATTTGAAAATGGAAACAAAATGTTCCTTATTAATCTATAGTTTTTTCATCAGTCCATTCCATACATGATAAAAAGCAGTCTTTACACACCTGTTAATTTTTTTTAAGAAAAAAAGTATTACAAAACCATATTCCAGAAAATATGTCAAACACAACATTTTAACTTGGTGTACGTATTCTCGGTATCTTTTTGTGCAAGTCAAGCTTTTATAATCATTACTCTTCGGAACTAAATACGCTTTACTATAAAACTATCAGAACTTTTGTTTTTACTAAATTTTTGTCAGACTGTATCAGCCCGTCGAACCCTGTTCAAAAGACTAACAATCAGTATCAAGGAGCCCCCCCCCCCTCCACTCAGTGGCACAGCGGTATGTCTGCGGACTTACAAGCTAGAAACCGAGTTTCGATACCCATGGTGAGCAGAGCACAGATAGCCCTTGTGTAGCTTTGTGCATAATTGAAAAACAAACAAACGCTATCAAGGAAAGTATATGGGGAAAAAAAAGAGAACCTTTTTTCAACTTTCCTCAGCAAAACAAAACAAAAAACAACGTTCTTTTTTGTTTGTTTGTTTCGCTAAACTTCACGGGTGCTCAACATACCAAAGCAATTTTGTTTAAATGTTGTTTGTACTGCAATAAAAGGTGTTTTTTTCCTGGCGTAGCTTTCTACCTTTCTCAACAAACCAAGTAATATTATACCGAAAGTCGAATATAGCTCCTAAAAAGTAATTTCCTTGTTGCAAATCGTCTCTTAAGTGAAATAAAGAAAGTAAGTTTTCAATAACGAAATCATATAATTCTACGTGTCTTAAATCAATCGTGCTTAATCAGCCTGCGTAAATAAATGTATTTGCGAGAAAGTGAAATAATTGTGAATAAAAGTAATGTAGATTAATCGAAAGTTTAGTTTGTTATGGATTTCGCGCAAATCTACACGAGGGCTATCTGCGCTAGTCGTCCCTAATTTAGCAGTGTAAGACTAGACGGAAGGCAGCTAGTCATCCCCACCCACTACAAACTCTTGGACTACTCTTTTATCAACGAATAGTGGGATTGACTGTCACATTATAACGCCCCCACGGCTGAAAAAGCGAGCATATGCTCCAAACTGACTCCGCCGTGTACCGATTTGTGTAGCTGCTGTTGTAAAACGTAGACTTGAGTTACCATTGAACTATCACTATACAGAGCTGGTAGACATTTATGTTTTTGATTGACCGTAACATTATAACGCCCCCACGGCTGAAAGGTCAAACGTGTTTGGTGTGACGGGGATTCGAACCCGCGCTCTTAGATTGCGAGTCGAGCGCCCTAACCACCTAGCCATGCTGGGCAATTAATCGAAAAGGAATCTATCTTGTATTTTTAATTAAATTGTTTGTGAAATTGTTGAACGTGTTATTTGTTCAAAACTTAATCACTCTTCGACAGGAAAGAGCAGAGGTTTGTATTTTGAGATCACCAATGCTGGAATTGACCACTGTAATAATATAATCTAGAATTGACTTATACTGAATTTGCTTATTAGTTAAAAAAACGGACGTGTTATGATTTTTCAGCCCCCCCCCCCACACACACACACACAAACACACACTCATACAATTTTTCATTTATACCTTAAAAAGGCTTATATATATTCAGCTTTAAGGAATGAAGCAGGAAAAATAAAAATAAACATACCTGACTTGACTTTCCTCATTAAATATACTTATTATATTCATTTTTTGTATTTTTTTTACAGATTACATCTCATAATCCTTTAATTCTGATTAAAATAATGATTAAATCTCTTATCATTCTTTTAAGTAACTTTAGCAATGTAGATTAGTATTCATTGTTGAAATTATTCATCATATAATTATCACAACTAAATACACCTTGGATGTTTTATACCAGAGATATTAATTTTGCGAGTCTACTTATAATTCAGGTGATACCATCTCGTGTTTATAATATCTTGTTACACGTATAACGTATGATGATTCTTCAAATATATTTGCACTTATTTGTTCTATAAACAATGCTGTGATCATATCGCGGTTTATTTCGTTGAAATATGCTCTTCAGTAACATTAGAACTCTCGCATATGGCGACTTGACGAAGTTTCAATATTCCTTTCAATAAATATTCGTGTACCTTGGGGTTCATCACAGATAACCTCTTATCTTTCTGATTTTATATCCTTCAAAACTGGAAACCTTGAAGAATTAAATGCTAATCTCAGATCACTCTCGATTGACGTTAATAAATTTGCTTCTAAATTTAGTGGAACTTCTTTAGTGTTTAATGATATAACTTCCTTATTCTAGGAATGTGGAAGTCACCTTTATAATGAAGGCCTGTTGTTAATACGAACGAGATCTAGCTAATTAAGAGTAATAGAAAAGTCACTTGTCACCAAAAGCTTTTTAATGTTCTTGCCATTTGCAATCATTCATGCTAAATAAGTAATTTACGGGATAATCATGTGTGAATTGCCTTGGATTAAAAACACTTTCGAACTTTCAGATACTTCCTTATTAAATATCTTTAACTTGATGAAGCTATAAATTTCGTCATTTTATGCATTTGTTGTTTAAGTAAGAAATGTTCATCGCGTTTTACGCGGTAAACTAAAATTACTTAAAATGTTCGTAAAACTCACAGCACTGCTTAAATGAGACAAACGTTTTACCAACATTAAAAAATAATCTTGTTACTAAATATAAGTAGAAATGGATATTATTTTGTTTGGAAAATTCAGATATCATTGATCGTCTGTCTTGAAAGAAATTTCAAATATAGCGAAACACTAAGATGTACTTTACTTTTGATTAAAATTAGAATGTTGGTTTCTATATATATTTTTTTCTATGCTCATAAATATAAAAATCTACAATAAATACGTCACTATTTCTGCAGTTCGTGTTGGTAGACGGCAGTAATATTTGTATATGTTTTCTAAAACATGTTTTTTGTTTCTTTGTAGCAGAAAACTTCAATTAAAGTAAATAAGTTTATTGCTTTTGAACGTCAACAAAATTAACATATTTTTTCAGGGATGATCTTACTCTTCTAATCCCAAAAGACAAATCATTAATATGTAATTCTTAAAATCTAATGTTTCTGAGCAATATGGCCAATAGGCCTAGTGCTGATGGTTATATTCTTTTAGCGTCCAAAGAGTTTTTATATACTCTTGATGCAGGTTTTTCAGGGTCTGTTATTAACACACTTCTCATTTCTGTTCTCATGTTTCATTAAAAGGAAATATTTTCCATCCAATGGATTTTGAGACGTCATTAGTGGAAGATAAACATTCAGAGAATGCCATAATAGAGATAAAAATGTTATGCCTTAGTTAAATAGACTATCATGTTGTCGTGAAATTCTATCAAGATAAAATAATTATTTCATCGAATTTCGTTATCGTTAATTAATTTCAACTTCAAAAACAATTTATTTCTGAATTTAATAAAATATTACAAAACCTATATTACGTAACTACATGATGACTTTTAAAATAACCTAATCTTAGAATATGTTTCATAACTTAAGTTGTTAAATGGTTGTCTAAAAACCCCAGTTTTAACAGCTTTTCTCCTTGCAGGACTAATGTTTAGTTTGGTTTCTCTTTATGGGGAAGTGAATTCCCAATGTATTTTTTCTTTAATAATGTTTTTGCATGTTAGTGTTGGCCTTCTGAATACAGAGTACTACCTGATGAAGTACATACTACTACTATGAATGTGTTAATGATACAGAATAACATATAGTTTACAGAAGAACTGCTGCTAATATCATATGTAACAACCAAAGTTGAAAGTGTTGAAAAGGTATGATCTATAAATATTTACTCCCTCACTGATTCATGCAAGATCATAAGTAATGGGTCGCTTTTTACTCTGTTTTTATACCAGAAGTCTCAATTTTCGAACTAACATTAGTTAGTGAAGTTTCTGTTGATAGGAAACATAGCAATATGATTTTTTTCAATTCTTTACAGAAACTCACACCAATTACCCATTTTACTTTATCCAACGTAAACGTTAAAGATGTTGACGCATTTTACAATATAATAAAGCTTTCAAAACTTAACACATGCTGTTTATTGAGTAAATGTATAAGTTAAACATAGCGAGAAAATAAAACCAGCCCATAATTATTTTTAAGTACAAACTGCATTTAAAACTTAAGTCCCTACTAATAGTATTAGCGCAATTGGTGTGCAGTATATTTGTTTTTAAAGTTAGATGCAAGAAGTTTAAAGAAACATGCTACACAATGAAATATATTTGTTCTGTCCACCATGGTGAATCAAACCCAGAATTTTAGCGTTGTAAAATCTGTAAAAACTTAACGTTGACTCACCGAGAAACAAAGATACACAAAGGAACTTAGTTTATTTATTTTAATATATAGTTTTTAAGTTCTACAAATTGAGAAAATGGGTCGTACAAATTAATTTGAAAAAATAGCGAATTATAGCAAAATAATAAAGGTATGACAATCAAATTACGAATTTATTTTTCTTGGGGAATGCACAATTTTCTGTAAATGATTTTATCACTTATAAACAAGTGTAATATTAACACAAAAGGTTTATTAATTATATTTTTAAATTTTACTTAAGGGTTTTGCATTATTTATTGATATACAATAACACAGTATGCTCTTTCCGTCTTTCTCTTCAATTTTGTAGAATTGTTCTGTAACTGAACTAAATTCCATATTTTGGCCAAAGATTTTTCATATTGGATATAAGTCTTAATCTTTTTAATTGAAGTATTAAATAATATCATGTATTGTTAATTATCCATTCTTACATTATTGACAGTTGGACAGCAGACCAGTTTAATAATGCCTCCAAAACAAAAGTTAGTTAGCTTACGTTTTATTTCAAATCAAATTTAAAAAGAAAAAAACATTTATGCATTTTATAGTCATAGTTTTAAAAGTTATTGTATTTGTGTTCTTACATAGAGAAGAAGAATGCCAAAAATTAATAAAAAATAGGTTGACCTTCACACGAAACTTTTGTGAGTTAGGTTTCACTTGTTTACTTCCATCGAAATCATTGATTTGCCTTTAACTTTATTTAAGTATTCTTATGCCTTAGAAGAATTTACTTTGAAAATTGCACGAGACGTACAGTAATCTATAATCAACTAAACTGACCTTCTTCTTTCTTGTTTAGGAGATAGAAGTGTCAGAGCAGACACGTTAAGTTCCGAAATGAAGCGCGTTTAAGACTTCCAAATACGACATCATGGTTAAATATACATTTAATGCCCACTGACCATCAAAATGAATACACATTACTCTACGTCTGCTGACATTTACGAGCTCTGATTTTGATCTAAAGTAAGCTCTTTCTTTCTTTGCAAATATTTTGTCGCTTTGATAAAATACAATGAAATAAATATACTTGAGAATACTTAGATTTATCATAATACATCGTAGGTTTGATATCCTGATTTTAATTCTATATTATAGAGTTATAATGAACTTAAATTAATATTTGTTTTTCTAAAACATTAGATTTTTATAATACATTATTTCTCAAAGCACTGATTTGATTTATTTGTTGATCTCTATAGCAACGAATTGATTTTAGTTAAATTTATTTTACGGTCGGTTCTAAAGTTCTGGCAATTGGTGTAATTTCACGTATTTTTTCTAAAGTATTTGACTGATTTTATCCAAATTCTTACGCACTCTCTGGATTTCTTAGGAAGTCGCACGAACATAAAAATAATACAACCATTACTGTATCATGTATACTATGCTTTAAACCTTATAAGTTCAATATTTCAATTCTAAGATGTTTTAGCTTTTTGTTATTCCCTTGGAGTAGCTATATACAGTCAAATTAGATACCAAACGCTCAGGCCTAACCGCAAGGCGCAAGTCTCGTAATGTTTCACTGTATATGTTATAGAGTCTTCCACAACATATGTATAAATATATAACATAAAGTTGTCCGTCTGTTCGTCTGGTGTCACAAGTTTTGAGTGGATAAGCCATCGTACCAAAAGTTTGAGTTTTTAAATCATTTTAATTCTACTATCTTAATGCTGCGAATGAAAACTCAACTGAGTGAGGATATTGGTAACAAAATACGCGAAGCCGACGTCCAATAAAAGTGTCATTTAAAGCCACTCGTAGCACGAGTATATTGGCATCTGACGAATGATTCCTGTATTATGTTTAAAAACAGTGGAAGAGGAAAGCCTATGCCCACAAGTATAGCAATACTTTTTACACCCGGCTTTGCCGAGTACCTTTGCTAGTTTACTATAAAGTTACGTTTACGCTAACTAATTTTACTTTTATAGCCCTGAAATAAAACTAAATGCAACGAGTGAAGCAGTTTTGCACAAATTAACGTTCTTATTCTATCAAAGAAAACAAGGTAATACAAAAATATTATAGGCTTATATTGAATATACGGTAATATTATCAATAAAACTAAACTTGAAAATCAAAGATAAGAAGCAGAATATTGACCTTAACTGAACTTTTAAATATCATATATACATAATAATGACTAGTTACTTCTTAATTCAGATATTCTTTTATTAGTATCAGTATGTACTAGGTAGCAACTAAGATTCTAAAATTTTAACAACTATTCTTTCTTTGTTTTAGAATTTTCACGCAAACATATACATACTATTTAACTGCGCGTAGGCGTCCCTGATTCTTTACTAATAATATCCACATATAAATTTAAAATATCCGCAAAGGCGCAGATTCAGGACAGTTAGTAAAAAATTAACTGAATACGAGTAGCAAAGAAAAAAAAGTGAACAATTAAGTAAAATTTTAATTAACAATAAGTGTGGTTGTGAATTCTCCAAAAAGGCCAGGTTTTTTATTGGATACTTGTTTCAGATAGGCTTTTCAATCACGTATGCATAGGTCAAAGGCAGCAAGGATTATGATATACCATACTTTAAAAGCAGGAAAAAGGTCTAAGTTGGTATCTCATAATCCATAACTTCGTTAGTCACCGACAACTCCACATACCATATCCAAGAGAGAAACCCCACAACTGATATCAGTATGCACAACTGTCTATGTCACCCCTTGGATTCGCTTTCCCCTTTACTCCCCACAGAAAAAACAGCATGGACACAGTGCCAGTGATACAAACTCCTACTTATTGCTATAAGTAATTTCGATTTAAGTAAAAGAAACTAATACATGTTTACGACTTTTCAATATCTCGTGAATAGGAATATCATAACCACATGAAGCATATTTACATGAAGATTTAGTAAAAGTAACTGAATACCTGCCTAAATATACACTCCGCAGTAGTTATAGAAGGGTGAAAATAGTAGCTATTTCAGCTAGAAGAATAAACTTGTTAACAACACCCACGGCTAAATCTTGGACTACTTTTCTCTTCACGAATAATGATATTTCACCGTCAATCTTATACCGCTCTCATAGCCCCAAAGTAAGGGAGAGTGATTTTACTGGCAACGAGATGCGAACCAAGAACCTTTACATTTACGGTATGGGAACGCTAACTAGTTGGTCACTCCCTACCGTTTAATAGTCTAATCACCATGCTAGATTTGCTTACGTGGCAACTTTGAGTAGACATAATAATAGTAATTTCAATATTCTTGCAGGCGTGTAATTCACGGCCCAAAAGTTATATACTTTTCATTTTCATCAGTAAATTTAGTTATTTCTCATGTAAAATCGTTTATACTAAATATAGTGATAATAATTTGCTTGATTTCTTTAAAATTTAGATTTACATTTTAACATTAGTCATTACATTAAAATCTACAAAAAGTCAATACCTTTAACCCTGCCCCACCCCAGTGGCACGGCGGTGTGTCTGCGGACTTCCAACGATAGAATCCGGGTTTCGATACCCGTGGTAGGAAGAGCACAGTCGTGTAGCTTTGTGCTTAATTACAAACAAACCTTTAACCTTTCTCGGAAACAGTGATTTGTCTTATTATCTTGGAATAGAAAGATAAAAGCAAAATATATCATTATTTTGGTGTTACTTCACAATGGTTTTTGTATCAATTATGGTTTTCCAAATTCACCTTATCTTGAATGATTTTGTGTTATGTTTTTGAGTATGACTGCTTTTCATGACTTTTGGTATAAGTGAATCTAAGAAATGAAATGTAAAATAGTTATAAATTTACGTGTAAGTGTAAGATTTACAAAGCCTTCCACTTTTTGTTTGGGGCCCGGCATGGCCAGGTGGATAAGACGCTCGACTCGCAATCTGAGGGTCGTGAGTTCGAATCTCCGTCACACCAAACATGCTCGCCCTTTCAGCCGTGGGGGCGTTATAATGTGATGGTCAATCCCACTATTCGTTGGTAAAAGAGTAGCCCAAGAGTTGGCGGTGGGTGGTGATGACTAGCTGCCTTCCCTCTAGTCTTACACTGCTAAATTGGGGACGGCTAGCGCAGATAGCTCTCGTGTAGCTTTGCGCGAAATTCAAAAACAAACAAACAAACTTTTTCTTTGAAAATAATATACATATATAGTAATTGTTGTAAGTCATCACTCTATAATGAAATTAGTTAACAGGTTGACCAGGTGGTTTTAACTGCAGCACTAAATTTTCATGACTAGAGTATTTCCAAGTTATTTAATAATTTCACAGTTTGTAGAGGAAAACGCCTGCACTTTGAATAAACAGCAGACACAAGACAGATAAAAATATCGGTTAAACCCCCAATGAAGAGTCGATGTTCTGAAGTCATTTGTTCTACACTCAAACGCTAAGTTTTGTTGCAATTAGTGATACGCATCCCAAAAAAAGAGTATTAATTCCCTTATGGAAGCCTTTTTGCATCAAAATAAGAACCATTTCCTAAGAAAATGTTACAAACGAACGTAACCTATTTAGAATATCATTATTTCAAAATGTTCAATCGCTTGTTCAAGAAGAATTATTTATTTATTATTCGCCTTTCATTGAATGATAATTCAGCATATCAAAGGTTTCTATTTTTGTATTTTTTGGTAATTTTCAAATTATGCATAATATTTTGTAAGAACTATTAACTGATAGGTTTGAATTACGTATAAAAACATTAATAAATATCGTAGAAAGCGTCTACAATTTTAAACAAAAGTTTATAAGCTGAATAAGCAGCAAAGTCGTTGTCATTTCACGTGTTTCTATCCCTATCTCCACAGGTGGTTAGGGCGCTCGACTCGCAATCTGAGGGTCGCGGGTTCGAATCCCCGTCACACCAAACATGCTT
>NW_013665644.1:176744-191756 GCF_000517525.1 Limulus polyphemus | reverse complement strand
TAGGATAACATGGAATTAGAGACTATTAAGATAAAATTACCAAGTGTTAATTAAAAAATGTGATAATTTTAAAATCTTACTTACTTACTTTTATAACTTTAAAACTCTCTTTCTAGACTTGTCTTTAAACTAGAACCTAATAATTTCTTACATCTCTGGTAACTGACAATTCTTTTCTCTCTCTCTCTTTTTGTTATATCAAATGACCTAAGAATGTAAAAGTGGTATTTTTGTAATAATTTTCCTGTGATTTGTGAATACTATAAATACTATACATTTTGTTCATGGACGTCGTTGCCAACCTAGTGTCAGTGTTTATGGAGCAGAGTGCAATAGAATCTAAGTACAAGAAAAATTGTAAAAAATCGTTACTGGAGATTGTCGCAGTGCAGTGTTTGTTATTAAGGCATCGTAAACAAGTGAATCTAATTTATTGTATGGTTCCTGTGTATCTTCCTTTTATATTAGAACAGAGAGAAGAGACAAATAAAATTATTTATTCATATCGCTGTAAATTTCAGAGCTAGTATTATGTTTTTAAACTGATGCTACACTTCAGCGTTGTCTTCAACCATGTCACGATCACCAATTTTAAGCTTACGTAAGTACACCGCATGCCAATTAAATTTCATTATTTTTCCCGTTACTGTGAGGCTTGGCTCTAGTCAAGACTACCAAAAGAATTCATCGAAATAGCAAATGTTCCTGCAATTTTTTCTTCATATTACTATATTATACAAAAATCTAATTTTATATTTCTTTCAAATTTGACGCAAGAATATTTGATGTGTTCACGTATTACCTTTTGATATTGTTGTGTATGAAAAATACTTTGATCTTCAATAAAAGTTGCTAAAATAATACTGATGATTATATATAATGTACCAGTGTACTTAAAATAATTTCGTGATGAAGACAGATTGTACTAATTAACAAAAGAAAACAAAGACTATAGACTGTTTAATAATCTTCTCAACATATTGTAAGATTTAAATACATAACAAAATAATAAAGTTATTTTTTTCGTAATTTGTTTGAAGTTTTAATTTTTAGGCTTAGTTAGTGCAGTTTTGTGTTCTTATATAAAAGTATTTTCATTCTCTTCAAACACGTCTCAACTGATATGAACGCAATAAAATTATTTGAAGAGTCAAGTTTAAATATATAACATTGCTTTAAAGAAACTAAACGGAGTTGAAATTTTATTTTATCCAAAACTAAATGTAATCGAATGTTGACGAAAACTGTCTAAAACTAATAGAGTAGAGCTGCACTTTAAAGTTTATTTCAATATAAGTTTAACCAAGTTAAACTTTTAAGTCTCATCATTAAGAGAACTAAGTTTGGACCTATGTAGTGTATTAGATTGATGTAAACATCAGCAGAAGTCAACTTAGTCAGGATTCATGTAAACGTCAATAGAAGTCAACTTAGTCAGAATTGATCTAAACATCAATGGAAGTCAACTTAGTAAAGAGAAGAATATGTCTTTTTTTTTTTACAAAGAATTTATCCGCAACAATGGAGGTTGTGTTTAACTCTATCAGTAATAATATATATATATACTAGTCTGTGTAAAATAATAATGCTAATAATAACCTTTTTTTCTCAAAAATTGCAGTTTTTAATTTAAAAAAAAATGTGTTAGCTTGTATTTGTTTAGAAAAAATGAGCTTCAACCTTTGGAAGAGACTGATACCACTGTGCACAAATGGTGTAAAATAATGTTAACATTTAAAGTGAAAATTATCGCAAGAAATGCTGATAATATTATAATAATTACATTTAAATACCGATTTCGAATTTATTTTTACGAAACGTTAGCGATATTCTAAGACCAGCGTTCTAAAAGGTTGTCGACGATATGATGATTATTATTAATGGAATTGCCAGTTCCTGAGAAGTTCAATTTATCGCCATTTTAATCTATTAGTTAAAAGATAAGTCTCACATGAATGTAACCTTATTAATTAATTTATTCATTTTTTAAAACAAATTTGCAATGCCATTGTAGGCTAACGTTTGTTGTATATGTTGTTAACAATTTTGTCTGTTGTTTGTTCGGAAATTGGCCTAAAACTAAAGAAGGACTACCTGTGGTTAGAAGAAAGGCAGTTTGTTGACAGCGCCCACTGCTACCTTTTGGTTACTCTTGATTGACCGCATAGTAGGATTTGATTGTCACTCTTATAACGGTTTCACGGCCCCATGCACTTTCAGTTCCACATTGTGGCACGCTAACCATTAAAACATGCCTCGTCCTCATATTAACAAATGACGATTGATATTTGCGAAAATATTTAATGAATTTTGATTTCATAGACACGGATTTCAATAAAATCTCGGCCCGGCATGGCCAGGTGGTTAGGGCGCTCAACCTGCAATCTGCGGGTCGCGGGTTTGAATTCCCGTCACACCAAACATGCTCGCCCTTTCAGCCGTGGGGGCGTTATAATGTGACGGTCAATCCCACTATTCGTTGATAAAAGAGTAGCCCAAGAGTTGGCAGTGGGTGGTGATGACTAGCTGCCTTCCCTCTAGTCTTACGCTGTTAAATTAGGGACGGCTAGCGCAGATAGCCCTCTTGTAGCTTTGCGCGAAATCCATAACAAACAAACAATAAAGTCTTTTTATTGCAACTCTGGATAAAAAGGGCGAGTTGAGTGTCAAAAGAAAATTTGTTATAATAATTTTAATGATTTTTTTCATGTAGTTTATATGGAAAGTATCCGAATCAGAGGTACTTAGAACATTCTTTGGTAGTACCATACTTTCACAGATTAATTTTTTGAATAGCGTGATTATGTATACAACTACCTTCTTTCAAACCAGTATGATTACGAAGCTAAAGCCAGATTATTAATTATTCGTATTCGAACTCAGGTTATAGTATATGGTACTATAATATTGAGAACAATTGATATCTGATCACCATATACTCACCTTAAGTGGTTATTTCAAAAATGTTTAGGGCATAAATGTTATTTCTAACAAATAGATTTATAAGGGATAAATGTCTAGAAGATCTATACTGCTAGTATTTAAAATGTTTGTGATGTCAAAGTATCGAATATTTGTATCAGTAATGTTTAGATTAGGATGGCTATCTACAGAATGTGCAAACTACGTATTGCACATAACGGGTGTCAAAAATCTGATTTTTCGTGTATAATTATAAGCCTTCAATATTAACCTCTGAGCAGCTTTACCTATGATTATTTTCTATCGAAAATAACTTTCTTGACGTCAATGTCCCTTTTAAATGATAGCTTTTACACAATGATATATGCAGAAACGTTACAGAAGGACTTCAAGATCTTTCTTACAAAAGCTGCCATCTCACCCACACCAAACTAAATATTATCTACAGTCAAGCGCTCTAAATAAAAAAAAACAAATCAACAATGATAAAAAAACACTGAGAATCTGAAACAAACCATTTTACAAAAAAGTTATAAATATATCGAGGATGAAAGCCAGATTGTAAAAGTTAACAACACTCAACGATAAGTCGTTCTTAAATAGTGTAATACTAAAGAATCAGAGTTCTTCTTATTACTTTTCACTTTAAATTCAAGAACGTTTAGTGTACTCTGAATTTATTGCCCAAAACAAATTTATCTCATTCCGGAAGAGCAGATATTGAAATAGTATCTTTGTTCATGCAAAAGTGAAGTAAAGTCTATCACAGAATGGGTGTCATCCGTTGTATAACCTGCCAGTTCATAACAACTGAAAGTGAAGTAACACCTACCACGGAATCGGTGTCATCCGTTGTATAACCTGCTAGTTCATAACAACTGAAAGTGAAGTAAAACCTACCACAGAATGGGTGTCATCCGTTGTATAACCTGCCAGTTCATAACAACTGAAAGTGAAGTAAAACCTACCACAGAATGGGTGTCATCCGTTGTATAACCTTCAAGTTCATAACAACTGAAAGTGAAGTAAAACCTACACAGAATGGGTTTCATCCGTGTAATGAAGCTCGTTGTAGAACCTGCAAGTTCATAACAACCGCTAGCTCTTTTCCAGACTGATGTAACTAAAAATACTTTAAAGTTACTTAAGACCTTTTTTTTTGCCACAACACACAACACCATTTATCTCATACCGTATTAAATAGTGCAATCATAAGAGAGCGTTCCAACAGCAAAAAATCTTCTATTAACATGTAAAAAAAGGCATCCTTGTTGACCCAACAATCAACTAACTCGATCATTTGATTATGTGATTCTTACAGTTGTCGAAACTGGTTTCAAAACTAAAACTGATAGAGGAATGAAGAAGTCTATTGGATCGCTACTTCAAATAGCGTTCATCCTTATGGAAATAACTAGATCCTGGAAACAGCAGTCTTCGATCCCTATTTCCCTAACTGACAAATAACTTTTCTTTCTAATTTAACATATTCATTATAAACGAGTTTTATATTATATGTTTATTTTCCTTTTATGAATACCCAACATAGTTTTACTTTTAAGTAAATTTTTTAACCAAACTTTTCCTGTCTTATTGCAGAACAAAAATTATTCTGCCTACAGCATTCCTTTGAAAGCTAATCAAAACACTTCTCAGTTGTCATGGTAATCTACTTTGCGTAACTGTGACGTCAGTCCCCCTATTTTCACACCTTGCTTAACCCAGTCATTCCTAGTTTGCCCCTGATGAAGAAAGGAGAGATAATAGGTTTTCTTATTTTTGTCTTCCATTGCTTTTTTCTGAACCTGAGTCTTTTCTTAACATTAAGAATGCTATTATTTATTGTACTTTGAATATGTATGAGTGGGGTGTACGGCAATACGTCTCTTTCATTTCATATTGTAAAGGTTGGACATTCCTATCATGGACATGTGTCGTACTCATACTAACCTCGCGGGATGTGGGAGGATAGATTAAGATCGAGAGTATTTAGATTTAATAAGTCAGTCAGCCTGTACTAAATAAATTTTACATTTAAACTCAGGTCTTGGCATAGTTTCGTGATTAGGGCGCTCGTCGCACAATCTGCAGTTCGCGGGTTCGAATCCCGTTACAAAATAATTTCAACTCTTCAGCCGTAGAGGCATTATAATGTGTCAATTAATTCCATTTGTCGTTGGTAAGGAGTGGCCGAAGAGAGTAGAGCTGACTAGCTGTCTTTCCCCTTGTTCATCACTCCAAAATTATAAATTACAGTCTTCTAAACTGCCAATAAAACTCCTTTGTTCTTCTCAGAAAGAGTTCTGTTTTGTTATTTCCCATGACACCATAAATTTCTGCTGAAACTACTTCTTTTAGTCTATTTTAACGTGAATAATTCATAATATACTCTACCCCAATGGTATTTAAACTTTGCCAGTAGCTATTTTCAAACCTGAGCTTCATTAATAGTTGTTCAGGTCACATGCTATGACATCATAAAGGGGATATAAATCTTGGGATTTTAAACCAATGGGAAAAAAAAAGGAAAATCACGCAAGAAATAGTTGTTGTTTCTTATTAAGCACAAAGCTACAAAAAGGGATATATGTAATCTGGGTATCGAAACCCAGTTTCTAATACTATAAGTCTGCAGACATACCGCTGTGCCACTAGGGGGCATACGTGAGAAATAAAACATAGATAATTATATTCTCAAGGGTAACCCTATGCTTTGGGATGACCAGAAATGCCTTTTAAAAAATCAGTGTATTGTTAAAGACAATACTCCTCGTATATGTTGAAATGAAGGTTTGAACTGTTTTCTTAATTTTTTTTTGTTTGCGAATTACGCTGTTTAGTACTGTAGATATGTTAGCAAGTTTTTTTTTTTCATTGGATTTAAGATTATATTTGAGGTGGTTGTTGTAAAGTTTCACACTTTTATTTTATATACATCAGTCTGTTGATTTCCGTTGTTTTTATTTTATGTCATTAAATTGTGGTTTCTGAACAACGTGCAAAACGTTTTTTCGTTTATGTGTTGTTTTTATTCATATTTCTCCTTCCCTCATATCTTTTAGTTTATAACCTGATGTTAAATGGTGAATCTATTTAATATTTCTTTAGCTAGAACACCTAACGTTTGAGGTTTCATCTCGCCATTAGTATAACAGAACGTCTACTTGTTGTGCTCAGACATGTTTTGTTTTATTATGCAGTATTGTTGCATGTTTAGTTTGAAGTTACTCGAGTTACTATATCTGAGGTTCGAGTCACTATATTCGAATTTCGATTTCCAAGTTATAAGCGTCCCTTCATTTCAAGTGTAGTGATCACATTCCTCATAATGAAAAAGATGTTCAAGAAAAAGTATTTTCCTATTTTGTTCAACCTATTCAACACGTCCTGGTATTTTGTTTTCTTTGTGATGATGTATTTTCATTGATTATACATGTATCTTATTTTCTGTGATCGGTAAACTACTAGAAGGCACATAATGTTAATGTCTTGTATTAACTACTCAACACCTTATATGCTACATTTATGAAAAACGTGTTTCAAACAAGAAAATTAATTAATGAGGAAAGACACTATTATACTATATTAGTAAATTCTAGACGTGTGTGTATTGATATGTGAAATAGCTTCTAAGTTGCAGATTTTCACACTGAATTTATTTTTGAGGTTTTCTTGGTGCCTTCAGAGGCCAAACTTTAAAATAGAGAAATACGCAGACAAGTGTTTTTAGTGTCATATCATCCATATGCAAAAAATGTAAATTGTTTTTCTTATTTTGTACAAAATGTCACCTATTATCATCATTTTAGTGAAGTGTAATTTATATTACCAAAATCGGTGTAAAATCAGAAGGTAAAACGGCATGTATTTTTGTATGTGATGTAACAATTACAAGTGCACTTGGAAAAGTAAAGTGACATTTATTTTTTATGTCAAGGTGTAATTTATTTCAAGCAATCAGAAACCATCAAAAATACACTTTCATGTATCTTAATACTCAAATTTTCCATATTGCAAATAAAATTTCTTCCTCACAAGTTTATTAGAAATGCCCTCTCCTATTCTAAGCGAAAATTGGTGTTGTTCAATATTTCACCCATGTTCATTTGTAAATTTTAAATTACCAGTTAAACTTTGGTGTGTAAATATTGTAACTAACAAATATTTATATAGTGCAATTACATACAATACTAAGCTTGTCACTAAAAGCCACTATAGTTACAGTTCTTTAAGATGGACAAGGCGTTGGCACTCCGCAGGTTGTATGTTATGCAGCATGTACAAGGTACTGGCATTTGGAGGGTTAAATCTCATGCATGAAGCTAACAAAATAGAGATAAAGGCAAGACGTTTACAGCATCAAGTGAAAATTTTAGTTTTAGTTTTTGGCAGTGACTTATAGAATTATATCACCTCAACACCGTGGAATATCCACATTGCACAGATATATCATTCCAATCGGCTCCCTATTTTGAAAGCAGAAACAAGCTAGTTTAGCGTAAAACGTAGAGTCGGCTATTTTAAAGCAGAATCTTATATTTCAAAGCACATTTTTCGAAAATTCGTTGCAAATCATAACTCGTGATTTGTAGCTATAACTTGAAATCTCTACTCGGGAATCAAATCAGACATTTTAAAATAGACTTACATTTTTAAAACGGATTTTTCGAAACTTCTAACCCGAAACTCGTGATCTGAACTCATAACTCAGAATCTGTACTCTAAACTACAAGGAAAGACACCGTTTGCTCGCACACTGAGGCGTAATGTTCTCATCATATAAGCATTTTAGGTAAATCAGCCCACACGCAATGAAACCAAACAGCTGGTACACATATCTATCTCAAAACAGTGCATAATACAGTTTTTCTTTTCAACCTTATTTTTCTTTAACAAAAATATTGCGTCACTAAGTGGCTATCAGCATTTTGTTTCAAGGGACGTCAAAATAATGTTTATATACTTTGGCTATTTATGTATAATGTGTTTATTTTATGTGTTATTTTGTAAAATATAGTTTATGAGTTGGAGTAGATTTTATTTTATTTTCGAATTTAAATTATGCCCCCCAGGGGCACAGCGGGATGTCTGCGGACTTACAACGCTAGAAATCGGGTTTTGATATCCGTGGTAGGGAGAGCACAGATAACCCATTGCATAGCTTTGTGCTTAACTACAAACAAACAAACTTTAAATTAGTAAATAGCTTACAAAAAAAAATGTCATACTAATTGTATGTTCGAAATGTATTTCCAAGATACAAAATAATTGACAAAATGAAATATTAATTTAACTTTCCGACGTTTATGGTATTCTTAAGAATTGTAACACATCATGTGACCTGTCTTAATAAAACATGCTCAATACGAATCAAACGTCAAATAATGAATATTTGTATCTATGAAGGAAAGTTTACTCGCTAAGCTTAGCGTCTATTTAATACAGCTACACTTATTTATATCACTAAAATCAATAAGATGGTTTTAAAAACGCACACCACAACTTTGGAAAATTGTAAAATACAAATGTCAAGCCGTCGGGATGTTTATTTGCAACAAAAGTTTGGGAAACAATCCAAGTACGTGGATTCTCCAGGGAAATGTGAAACATATCATAAAGAACAAACCTTCCGCTCGTTCTTGTAAGTGCTCCAAGTTTTGTGAACATTATGTGTCTCGCAACCAAATTGCCCAATTTTACTACAAATTACCAAAGATTTATGAGAAAATAAATGCAAAAACATAAACCTAAGGCCCAACCTTCATAACAAAATAAAGGCTGGTTTTGGTTGAAAACGTTATCAGCAGAAACTTTTATAAGCGTATATTGTTTCATTTACCATAAAAACGAGCAGAGATGCATTAGTGTTAAGAATTACCTAAATATCGATCAGAAGAACGGTGCTTCCATTTTCAACAGAGTATGATAGGGAAAATACTAACAAATCCTGCAAATAATAATATCTTGTCAAGAGCACAGGAGAGTTGAGTGAGCATCGTGACTTTCACCTTTCCTCTGAATCATTGCACTAAACCAGGGGATTTAACGATAAGATAAATGCATCAAGCCACCATAAAAACGTTATTTGCAATATTCATTATACACGCGTTCGCATTTTAAACAAACAAGCTTAATAAAAAAATGTATTCCGTCTTTCTAGTACACAACATATAGGAACTTAAGTTTAACATAGACTTGAATTCCTACCAACACTATGTGAAGAAAATGAATATTATATCTGCCAATCATCAAGGCGATTTCTTTATAACGCAAGTTAATGTGTAAGTTAAGTCACTAGTGTGAACATTTGCAATATACAAATGTCTAGTAGTATTCTTCTCTTCAATAGAAAGTTATATAAAATCTAAAGAGAATCAAGACCGTATAATTATTTCTAATATCTTGGTTTTAGACCATACTAAAATTTATTACGTATCACAAAACTTTACGCTAAACTTTAATGTTTACCATTAACCAGAGTTTTCCAAACTAACCTTGTTCTTTCTTAATTGATACTACGTTATATACTGATATACAAAGCTACTTTACTGGTTATTAAAAAAGATGGTCAATACATATAGACGCTGGAAATAGAAGAAAGACTACTTTAATATAATGCTAAAGACATTTTGAAGAAGAAATATGAAAATGATAAGAAAGAAAACGCCCTTATGCTATTAAGATGAAAATATTAAAAACTGACTTTAGCTTGTAAGTGCGAAATCTGATCTTTTGGTTCAACAATTTCAAAATCAATATTTAAGTTTCCATGTGATAACAATAGGATGTTTTTTGTTATCGCGTTGATTTTGTTTTGTGTATGTTCTAAATCCCGATAGAAACCAGTATTGAAAGCCACTAGATCTAACATTTGTGATAAAAATCGCGTTACATTGCAAAAATCCTTTTCCAACTTTTTATAATTATTCCTTTATATATTTCAAATTAGAAATGTTTAAAAATAACATTTCAGAGCTCTCTTTTGTCCACTACAAACTATTCTCCGGAGGACTTTTGTTCATTACTAGAATTCATTAGCTAAATTCGAGTAAAACAGCAAAATATCTTCTTGTAGATGATAATGGTTCTTAGTTTGTCCTAAACATTTATACAAACGAAAACATATGTGTGTGTCTATATAGTTCTATCCATTCTTGAGTTTCTTTTAGCTGATAGCGTTTCTAAAAACGTTATTATTTTGTGAACTATAGTTTCCAAGGTGAATTAGTAGGCTTTCGACGAGCTTAGTGGTTATGATAATTATTTTCATTCTAACTATTAGCCATTTAAATTAGAATGTTTGTTTGTTTTTAATTATGCACAAAGCTACACAAGGGCTATCTGTGCTCTGCCCACCACGGGTATCGAAACCCGGTTTTTAGCGTTGTAAGTCCGCAGACATACCGCTGTGCCACTGGGGGCAAATTAGAATGAAAGAGACAAACAAATCATGATGAGTCTATTGTGACAAATTTATTTTTTAAAGATTTTTCTAAAATCCGCGGTGGATAGAGCGCTTATAGCCCATTGTGTTGTTTTGCGCTAAAACTAAAATAACAATTTCGTGAATCTATACTCACACCATCTATTGAGTTTTACTATACAATTGTTATTAAAGGCGAATAAAGAGAATCCTCCGAACACAAAACACGATTTGCCATTGATATGTATTTCTTTATTTGTTTTAGAGGTTTATGCATAAAATACAACGAATGCTATCTGCGCATAATCCTTCGCAAGTTTAAATTGATAGACTAGGTTGTTTATTTGTTTTTGTCGAATTTCGTGCAAAGCTACACGAGTACTATCTGCGCTAGGCTTCTCTGACTTAGAGTTTATAGACTAGACGGAAAGCAGCTGGTCAATACCACTCATCTCTAATTATTGAGCTACTCTCTATTAAATAGTGTAATTAACCGTAAATTTATAACCCTCCCACGGCTGAAAGGGCAAGCATTCTTGGTAATGGAATTCTAACTCGCGATCCACTGATTGTGAGTCGAGTGTCCTAGCCACCAGCCTAATAGACTTGAGGGAATGTAATAGCAGCGCAACTCTTGAGCTACTCTACTCTGACTTAGTAGTGGAATGTGACGGTCACTCTTCAAACGCACTCAAGGGACACGAACATAGGCCTTCGGATTCACAGTCTATCAACGTTAGCCACTAGGCCATACCCAACCTATTCATATGGGAATCCGAGAAGATATATTCTAATATCTGTGCAATGTTCAGTGCAGTATCAGTTTTCATACATTAATACTTTTAAAGCTTCACAATTAAACTAATATAAAAGTATTATTTCACAACTGATATTCAAACTATTTTCTAAAACCTTACTCTACCCATTAAAAATGTTTTCACCTGAATCTTATAATATGATGGATTGCCGAAAGTTTTTTTTTTAATTACTCTATATTATTAAAACTTCTGAGTCGAAAAACTTAAATTACTAAATAAGGTTAAAAATAACACCAAACTGCTTTTATACTACTCATAGAAAAAGCACAGATTTCGTACAAAATTCTAAAAGATGCCGAGAAAGAGAATAAGTAATGAGTATCAAAAATATGAATAAACTGTAGTGATTTTAGCCTTATTTCCAATGCACTGACAAGTTTTCTTCGTTTATGACTGAGTAAACCAGTTCCTTCCGTTAGATGATATCCAAGTAGGTGTATGAACAAAGCAATTACCTGGTTAATGTGCAGAACAGAAGGGTAAAAAAATAAGGAAATATTTTTCACGTGTCTTGTCTATATTATTAAGTTGATACAAGAAATAGTTTGCTATATATATTAAGTTGGAAAATAAAATGAAATATTTTACTATTTCAAAATACTGTAACTTTTCCTTGTAATAGTTTTCTATAAACCAACCATCAAAAATACTTGCCGTTTTGGTGAAACTTAAAATACGTACACACATATATATGCCTTTGTAGTCTTTCATTTGTTTGTTTGTTGTTAGGCACAAAGCGATATAATGATTGTTATGTATTACAATTTCAAAAGGTCAGAAACTGAGTTAACTGATAACATAAATTCAGTTGTTAAATTATACTTTGGATTTAGTGTTTAAATATATGCTGATATATCTCCAATTTATGATATTTGCCAGCAAAATTGATACACACAGGTTTGTTTAACACAAATATGTTTTCATATACACACAACAATAAAATTTACAATATAGTTATTACAAACAATGATTTATAGACAAAAATTTCACAAACTTACAAGCAATATAAAATCTTCTTTTTAGTCTGGAACTTCTTCGATATATTATCGAGAGTTCGCGATGAGCGAGTTAATTACGAGTTTAAGTAAGTAAAATTCGCCGGGGAGCTAGCTAGCTTTGTCCTTAGTTATTCACCAGCCACACACGGATTTTTTCACGATGAAGTTATATAATGTTTTCGTAAAAATACTAATATCTAATGAGAATCCACTGAAGTTAAATGGTTTGTAATGTTCGAACTTTGTAAAGATTCCTGGTCAAATATCTGAAGTTTTCCAATTGATAAGCGTTATAACAATCACAGTTATGCTTCCAAAGTTTACAGCACACTAATAATAGATACTCTCGTTTTGAGCGTCGCGTTGGTTATATTTATAGGCGTGTGGAGAGTTTCTAGAAAATTCAGATTACGTAACAATACAAAAAAGCTACGTTTTGCGTTTACGTACATACATATATTGTTGATTCTTACTCTCGAGAATCTTATATAACTTTAGAGAATAGGCGGGAGTTTCACAATACATATTTAACAGTATATGTTATGCATATTTCTAAATATAATATTAATCTAAACGAACGTCGATATTAAAACAAATATATAACAATAAATCCGTCACATGATCTATCTGTGATCTGTCGACCGTGAGTATCGAAACCAGAATTTTAAGTCTTTTACTCTAGAAGAGTTTGATGTTATTCAACTTTCCAGCTATAACGCTTACTTTTATTTCTCGGTTTTCTGAATTGTAAGATAATAACACATGCGTTCGCGTCAAACAAGAGAACACATACACGTTCGTTTGAGAAATGCAGTTTCAGGCAATGCCAGCTGTTGTAGCCCTGCTGGTTTAACGAAAGAGAGAAACAAAACAAACTAACTTATAAACAAGAGGCTGGCAGAGATAATTGCTTCTCTTAGTCTCGCTCTTGAAAATGAATAACAAAAACTGATGTGCTGAAATGAGTTAAAATGATGGGTAACAAGCAAAGTAAAAAAATATATAAACTTCATGAAATAAAATAATAAACAAAAATAAAAAGAGCTTAGAAGAACGAGCCGGAATATCATTGAAAACCAGTCAAACACGCATTTTTGCTGTTAATTTCAAATCAACACAATGGGCTATCTGTTTTGTGCTCATCATGGGTATTGAAAAAAGGATTTTAGCGTTATAAGCCTTCAGAATTATCTCTGAGCCACTGAGGGGCATACATTTACAGAGGATTAATCTAGCTAAAGGAAAACGTAAGGAATGAGTGTCCATAACTTTGAGTAGCATTTGAAATTTGAGAAAACAGCAATTCTTATGCACTAAATAGTTAGACTCTAAGTTAATTGACTCGTGGAATAATTACAACACTGGTTGTCGTTTGAAGTTAAGCACAAAGCTACACAATAGCCAACCACAGGTATTGAAACCCGGTTTCCAGTGTTGTGAGTCCGCAGACATACCGCTGTGCTACTGGGAGGCTACAACATTGGTACTTAAGAGGAATTTCTAAAACAATATTATCATTGTTTAAGGGCTTCGTGCCATCATCATCAGACAGTTAAATTTCTAAATATGAAGCCCAGTATATCATTTGAATCACCACTTTTGACTGACTTTTACCGGTTTAGGGGAATTTCACTCCTCATCAGTAATCCTGGACTGGGACGAATCGGAAAAACAAGAGTAGGTTTCAAATTGTATAAAGATATAAGTTCACAGTAACGAGTATAACTAAAAACACCATACATATAATATAAAGTACAACAGTATAAGAATCTTAGTAGCAAGTGGTGAATCGAATGATAGAGTTGGGTTTCATGATCACTTTTCGTATGTTGAGCAACTTATCTGTGGAATTATTTAGCAGTATAACATGCGTAATCAATGTTACACATTATTCTGTAACGATAAGTTCACTGTAGTGACTATAATACAACTCAAAACACAATATATATATATATAATATATCAATTTCCACGAATACATTTTCGTTACATCCTGAGACTGAAAATATTGTTGCATGGTGTAGCTTTGAAAGGAAGTAAAAAAAATACAATTTTAAATTTTTGTCTAGAATTAGGATTTGTAAAAAAAAATGATGATTATTATTATTATTAAGAGAAAAAAGGAGAGGCTCGTATATAGATTAAAACAGAATGAGAAGAAGTTGAATTAGGGCAACAGAATAAGGTTGGAAGTTGTATTTAAGATTTTGCCTGGCTAAGAACAGATAGAAAACATACTTGTAATTTCCCTCTTCTTTATGCAAAACTTCTCACGTCTGATGAAAACGATAAAAATGTCACATTGCAGAAGAGTTCACCCGCTTGATCAGAGTTTATCTCATCTATGAAAAACTTAAAATCATTTTAGAGATTCTGAACTAAATTTTGAATACACTTTATGTAGAAGAAAAATCAGCTTTTAAGGCAGATTTTATGTACCAGAGATGACATGAAACGTAATGAATCTTTATGTGGCCTTAAGGTATGAAAAACTGTTTAGTGTAGTTTTTTAGCATATTTTCTAAAGATATAAACATGCCTTTATATATTTTTTATTACAAAAGAGAGTAGTTTAAGCTATGTAATTTTCAAACTAAAATTTGCACCCATTTTCTTCATTATTTTCCATCTTTTAAGTCTTGCACATTAGCAGTGTCTGCAGAAAGTAAAATTAAGCATTTTCTATGTATTAATGCGGTTTGATATTAATCGTAATTAACACCACTATGCACACCTAGTTAGACATTTTGCATTAGTTTTTGTAAGAACTAAAATCACTTTTAGTATGCAGAATCTTCTTACTAAATAATGGCTGGAGACGGCTTAAATGGGTAATGAAGAAAAACTTTAAT
>NW_013665644.1:159279-176618 GCF_000517525.1 Limulus polyphemus | reverse complement strand
GTTTTGTCATCATCAGGTACCTGCCATTATTAGTCTCAAAGTGGGTTCCTCGTCATCGAATTTGACTTCTTACTAAATGATCTAGAATATTGATCTGAGTTAATACATAGTTAATCTGAAACAATTCGAATGACACTTAATACACGTTTGATACGTTTTGATATATTAATTTCAATGAGGCCTTAACTATGGTTAAAAGTTATTAAAATATAATATTGTTTAGTAGATTTCAACAAATGTAATTTATAATTTGTGATGTTTTAATTTTGTTATAATTTAATGCTATTATTGGAGATTTATTTTAAGAAAGAACAATTATACATATAATAATGAATTTATAAGTAAAAAGGTATAAAAATTATACATTTTCTTAAAGTATTTTTTAAAAAAGTACAACGCTTTTTTGGAAATACATTTGTTTTACTATAGAATTATATTTTTATATTATATCTATATAAATACAATAGTATTGTCTGTTGTTTGTCCATGCAACTACTTCACAGGATGTGGATGGATCTTCGCCAAAATTGGTATGGATGTTCATTAGGTCTATGCGGGGTACATACAAATTTTCTGTTTTGCATTTTGCGTTGTGCCGATTTTATGGGCGTTTTTACCACTACTTCGCCAACTTATGAACGGATCTTCACCAAATTTTGTATGGTGGTTCATTAGTCTATGGGGAAATACATACAAATTTGCAGTTTTGCATTTTGCGGTTTATATGGACTTTTTTAGCGTATTTTACTACTACTTCGCTCCCTGTTTATGGATCTTCACCAAATTTGGCATGAAGGTTTGTTGGGTCCATGCGGAGGTGCAAGCAAACTTGCGGTTTCAAATTTTGTTTTTTGCAGTCTTTATGGGCGTTTTTGCGTTTTTTTACAATTACATATATGGGAAATAGCTTTTCATGTCCTAAGATAACTTTTCATTAATCATGAATTTACTTTACTTTCGTCCAAGGGACGGGTACTCCAGCTAGTAGTAAATAAACTACGACTTCCGCTCATATTAAATGATTCAATTAATTTAGCCAACGTTTGATATTTTGACAATGGTAACCTTTTTTATATTAGTATAATAATGTTCTTTTTTAAAATGCATAACTGAATACGATTGTGAGTATGTTTACGTAATTATGAGTTCTTTTATTTTTTAGGAATTACTTTTAGAATAATATTTATATATTGAGATCGTCCTTTGTTTATTTGAATTATTTCAAATTCGATGACGAGGAACCCACTTTGAGACTAATAATGGCTGTAGACGGCTTGAATGGCTTCATTACCCATTCAAGCCGTCTCCAGCCATTATTTGAATTATTTGTTTTAAATGAATTAATATTACCTTTAAATCATAGTAATGTACTTACCTAGAGCGAAACTAAAAAATCAACCTGGAAATGAGTATGGTTAAATTAAATGTAATTTTTTATATGTTTTTACTTATGAAGCTTAGAATACATTGTTTCATCAGTTGTATACGCTCCAAGTTAAAGTAAACATTTTTCATCAGTGCATATTTCTTCTTGTTCCATGTTTTATACTAAACTGCGGATTGTCTCTTAATCTTTAATGTTGAATGCTATATATATGTGACATGTTAGTAAAACAAAGTGATTAATACTTTGGTACCATTAGTCACTAGTACGATTTATATTATGAAGCCCAAATGTATATTTTACTTTGATATAATTTCACTTTCTTTTTACTTTCATTACGCCATTGCTCTTTCCTTTCTCGTGTAAATATAACCACTAGTACGGATTCCCGTATAATTAAAATCTTCGTGAAAGTCTTTCGAATTCCGAAAGTGCCTAAGTCTTGTATTTAAACTTCAGAAGATTAATGATAAAGATAGCACTTTCAGATCTGTTTAACTCAAAAATATTTAAGAACGGAATGTAATCAAAATATACTGGACTTTTCTTAAAGTAACTACTCTTTGGTCCTCAGTTATTGTCTGGAAAGATTTGTGAACAATATTAGAAGTTGTTATTCGTCTATCGATTCGGGGACTTGCATATATTGTTCTAGCTTTGAATCTCAATATTTCAATGATGAAATTATTATACAACTGGTTTCATTCTTTGATTCCGAATAGTTGTGCAAGGTTACTCAAGAACTATCTGTTTTAACTATCCCTAATTTTAAACTGATAAACTAGAGGGAAGGCAACAAGTCAACAGCACCCAACGCCAGCTCTTGGGCTACTCTTGTCGAACGCAATAGTGAGATTTAGAAAGCTCCCAAGCTCCAAAATCGTAATCTTTCTAACTTTATTGTATTCTCGATGTTATAACTATATATTCAAAAGGCTGTTTTAGTTTTCGGCCTATCCCATAAATTCTATCACCCATATTAATTGTTTATCTACAAATGAACTTAACAAGAAAGTATATTCTTCTATTACAACAACCAATCTCTTGACTTTTCAAATCTTAAGGATTATTTATGTTATTTTAAGATAGGTTCTTGTGTTAATGAGGATATAGTTACCATCAAATAACAATTTGTATGTAATATATTGTTCCACTAAGTAGGAATAATAAAAAGTGCTTATATACGCTTAAGAAGACAGTCCTGTAAATACGATTTTTTCTTTAAATTTTGTTTCCAACTTCTCACAGTGAAACCAGTACCACCATCGCCTTACATAGTATTAGGAGAAGTACTAGGCTGAGTGTTTGCTCGCTTATCAACCACCTGTCAACGTGCATAGTATGAGCATCATTGGCAGAGAAAGTCACGATAATGTCGTGCTACGATAATAAAAATTTTTACGATAGACATGATAGTTTGTGAAAAATATCCTATACTTATCTTCTTATTTAGATTAGCAATGATAATTAATTCGCATGCGTTTGTATTTTATTAATAGCCCGCTAGCTATGAATCATCCTTAAGTGTGTGTATGTAATTTATTGTATTTGTACTGGATCAGTGTTTGATTCGCAATTCCGAATTATCTAGACGTTAATACCCCGAATGCTATGATTTTATGGAATATTACGTCATTTTTATCAGGATTGAATCGTCACCATGGTACATATAAACAGCAACATATGTTAGCAAGCAAAAATATTAGTTTCAAATTAAACTAAAGACCTGCTTAGATTAAAGAAAAGGCCTGGATTCCCTTATAGAGACAACACATAGATGAAACTCTTCAAGAGCCCTATGTCGTTTAACTTGTTTAGCGCTTGCAAAATAGAGCATGCGCAGTGGATGTTCTGGGATTGGGTAAGTTTGATGCGTGGCTTTGTGAGACGCATGTAGTAGAACGTTTGGTTCAACAGTTCTTGAAGCAGCCTTGTCAGTACTACCGAGAGTCGGCCCTAGTCAATTTCCAAGTACACGGAAAACAATTCAAAGACATATTAAGAAAACCGAAGATACAACAGACAAGTAAGTACATAACTTCGTAGTTTGTTTTTCCTGTGAATCAACTGTCATTTAGTGGACATAGTGATTTGAAAACTCTCAATACGTTACAATGTTCACAATGAATGGACATATATGCCTCAGTAAGTGTCGTTTCCTTGGAAACTTGAACTATTTCGCTGTCGTATGTCTATTTCAAACTTTATCTGCTTGCTTATTTCCAAGTTCGAACATAATTTCGAAATAAAAGGCATTGCTTGCATCAAATAACAGAAAATATTGGTTTCTGATAATAACAAAATGCCCCCCAATGGCACAGCGGCATGTCTGCGGACTTACAAAGCTAGAAACCGGGTGGGCGGAGCACAGACAGCCCTTTGTGCAGCTTCATTCTTAAACTACAAACAAACTAATAATAACAAAGTAATAGGCACGCGAATTAAACACGAAAACAGTAACATTTTATTAACATTAAAGTATGCATCAATAGTTTGACATATCCAGGAATACAGATGACATATCTATCCATAAGCACAAAGTTTGCATACGCATAAAATATCTGGATTTATTATCCCATATTTTGATGTGAAATATTTAAATAGGAATCTTCAAGTGAATAAGATTTCTTAATAGCTTAGATTCCAGGAAAAAAATCATGATACTCATATGATATTTCAAGTGTCACTTACAACAATTTGGTAATAAGAAGAAACATACAATACAACCACGATAATGTGGTTGAAATGTCATTTACTCACCACAGTTTGGTTGAAAGAAGAAATACGCACAATAAAACCTTGATATGGTGTTTGAAATGTCATTTACTCATCACAATTTGGAGGTAAGAAAAACACAATAAAACCATGATACGTCTATTGTGTAAGACAATACACATAGCAAAACTATGATATGTCAAAAATACTATAGTCTGCCAAACTAATGTATACAGACTTTTTGTAAGAATATTCGCATAGAGAACTTGTTAACCGATGTAGCCAAAGAACACATCATTTGAAGGAAGAGAGACTTAAATGTTATCCATGGATTTCGAAACTCAAATCAATCCGGAGAAAATTTAAGGACTTATTTATTAAAGAGAGCCCTTCTTACAGAGAATCAATTACGGTGAAGCTTGGTATGTATCATTATGTCATTAACAAGATAACAAGCACGGATTAAAGTGCATTAAGTCTCACAGGCCAAACATTTGCGGGTTTCCAGCCACATCATGAATCAACTATTGTTCCATAAGAAAGATAACCAAACAAAACCTGTAACTACATCTATCTTTTCAAACATATACTTGCAAATCATGTTATGTTGTTCCAATTGACTTATGTACCTTTAGTCCTATACTCTAATTAAATGTTGTCTTAGAAGCTGTGAAAAGCTAGTCAAGACTGACCTCGCCCAATTTCGTACACGTTTGTTACAATAAAAATTGCAGTGTCGAGGAATAAGTGACGAATCAGGTCATCAGAAATAGCACGTTTACAAATGGAGGACGTGCTTCAAGGAGTAACATTATACTTGGCACATTGTTCATGTAAACTGCCTTTAATCTGCCCATATTAATAAATTTTAGTGGTGTTTTCAATTCTATTCATTTTGTTCATATCAGACTTTGTATTTCAAATCTACACAAAGCTTACAAATAGACATATTTTTTTTATTCAAATATAAAAAACGTTTTGCAGTAAGATAAGTGTGTTTAAATATACCGTAGGTTCAGAAATAGGCTTGCTGATATATTTAGCTCTGCTAGAGCTTTGGCTTAAGGCTAAGAGGCGTATTTAGATCTAATAAAAGTTCAACAAAAAGTTTAGTGTGTTAAAATCTACTTGTAATGCATACGTCTGCGCATTCAAAACTACCAACGATTCAGAAGTTGGGTTACTTGTGTTAGACTGCCCAAGGTTTAGCAGTAGGTTAACTGGTATATTGAAATATATCAGAAGATCATGAATAGGTTTAAAGTGTTTGAATCTACCGAAGGTTTTGTAGTTATCTCATGAGTATATTCAAAACTGCCCAAGATTTCGCAACAGTGGACTTTCCATTGTATTCAGGTCTCTCTCTGAGCTTTAGCATAAATTCATTGGTGGTTTCAAATCTACCAAATGCTCAGTAGAGGCACAGTATGTCCGAATCTACCCAAAGTTCAGCAGTAGGCTTACTAGTGAATTCAATTTTATTAAAAGCTCATATCTATCCAAGGTTCCGTAGTAGGCTTACTGGTGTATTCAAACCTAAAAACGTTTAACAGTGGTATAGTATGTTCAAATGTATCTAAGATTCAGCAGCTGTGTTACGGGTATATTTAAATCTCTACAAGACTCAACGATAGGGTTACTAGTGTATTCAACTATTTGCAGGAAAAAGCAGTAGACTTGACAATTTGCATCTACACTTCAAAAGGAGATCAACTCTTCCAATATGTATTATTCTAGGATGAGCAGCAGGCATTGTAATTTATTCAGATTTATTTAGGAGTTAAATTGGGACGAAGGCCGGGAATGAAGTTCTTTCTTTTGAGAATTGAAGCCGTTAGCGTTCCTGGTTTTCTGATTGGTATGTCAAAGTGGATCACAAAAGGAAGTTCCACCTTTTTCAAAATCCTACTTTAATCACTGGTTTTATTTATATTCAATTTTATCAATACTTTAGTAACAGTTGTTATGGAATGTTTATTTCCCTTTACAATTCTGCACTGATAATGCTCTCCAGTGACTCAATGGTATATCTGTGAACTTAAAATGATACAAGTTGGGTTTCTAAACCCGTGATGAGCATAGCACAGATAGCTAATTGTGTGGATTTGAGAATAATATAAATATAAATCAACAAAAGCCTGGGAAATATTAGTACTTTCAAGTTTCCTCAGATTTATTAGTGTTGGAGCTGACTTACTCTAAACCCCAAACAATAATAATATGTTGATCATCTTCACCTTCAAATCAAAACGAGTAAGTCATCCGTCCTTTTATTGCTTTATATACCATGAAAAGTTGAAAGTGAAATTCATAACTGGCATACAGAAAAATAGTTTCATCAATTCGTTAAGTTGGTTGCCTAAATACTACGCTCAAAAACATAACTGATAAATGTTAGACAAATTTAAGATTTGTGTAAAGAAGTTTTGGGACAACGAATCATAAAAAGGCTTGTACGATAATTATATTAAGGTAACACGTGTTGATTGATGTAAAACAGTAATAGACAAATCCTCAACCCGAGTTGTTGTTTTTTCTTCTTCTAAGCTTTTCAGTACTATACGTGTTCGTATTACCCATACAGACTTACATTATTTCATTATTTTTCTATGTACGCTTGACGTTTTATGATTACGTTTAGCGCTTTATTCGTAGCGGAACGTACTGGAGAACCGTTCCAGCACTTATTTTTGGTGGTTGGAACGCCGCTCCAACACTTTTCGGAGCCCTTTTAGCAATAAATACATACAAACTTTTCTTTAACTGCAAAAATTTTATTCGAAATTGATCATATAAAAAATCTAAAGCCATTTGCTTCAATTCCATAAAGGATTAATGGTTTTGTAAATCCAACTGTATTGTATTTATCTTCTTTGCTGTCAAATCCCCTTAAACAGAAATAATGCACGCAGGGGCTGCACAAGAATCTTTCAATAACCTGGATATTCTTTGCTAAACGAAGTAAAAACAAACTTCTTTAAAACAAAGCTACATTGGACTATCTGCTGTGACTACCGCGTGGAATTAAAATCTGGAGTTTAGAGTTGTAAGTCTATAAAAGTACCGCTTAGCCAGCTCGGTAGAAGAGAAAAAGCAAACTTCTGAAATATTACTATGTATGTCAGTGGCGTTTTGAGTACACTGTATAAGGTGCAAAATGAAGCTACATTGGACTATCTGCTGTGACTACCGCGTGGAATTAAAATCTGGAGTTTAGAGTTGTAAGTCTATAAAAGTACCGCTTAGCCAGCTCGGTAGAAGAGAAAAAGCAAACTTTTGAAATATTACTATGTATGTCAGTGGCGTTTTGAGTACACTGTGTAAGGTGCAAAATGAATTTAGATAACACTGACTTAAAAATAATGGAAACGTATATTGTTTTTCTAATTTATAGAATAACAATAAAGGCTGTCTCGACTAAAACACTATCTCTTACACTTTTACTGGACAGCTCTATCAGTTTGTCAGCCTTCCACAGGAAATATCAAAACTATACAATTAAAACTAATTATTTCAGCATATAGGATGGAATGAAACATTAGGTATTTCTGTCGATTTACTATGTGTGTGCAACGTTTTCCACAGACATGATTCAATTTCCATTTCTATTTACATAAACACCGGATGAGGAAGGAGCAAATATATATATACTAAATAAACATACCTACTCTTTTAAATGAACTAACATACTCTATTAGTGAAGCAAACGGCAAATCCATATTGTTTATACATCTTTCTTTACTTTTTCACTCTGTTACATCTGAAATGCATTGAGTTATTACTATTTACGCCCTACAGCAATAGTTTTGCAATAGTAGCGGTTGATAAAATATTGGAAAATGTCTTCCAAATAGAAACCATAGTTTTTAAATGTCACTAGTTAAAAAATAGTTCATATTTTATCAATTTGTTGTCTTAATTTTGGTTTCCAGTTTCTTCTTAGTTTCCGTTAACTAAAGAAACACTGGTAGAACGTTATTTTTACGTACTTTTTACCTGTTGTTGGAAGAATATAGTACTTTCCGGCACTTCTTTTTCCTAGACTTGAGAGACTCTAAAACTTTATATTTTTTGTGATATAATGGTTCAAATATATATATATATATTTGATAGGAAACTGACTAGACAGTGGCCATGAAAACGAGCTTAGAATACAGGTGTTAATACAGGAATATTGAAGCAATGTTCTTGTGAATTATTTCATAGCAATATCTATAAGGCTACTGAGCCACCTATCGCTTTTTCAGTATATTTACCGTTTGCTAGGAGTTGATATGCATTTATTTATTTTTCAAAATCTTCTTTCAATCCCGCTATTTCTGAGAAAATAACACCTAGAGGAACCCAATGTTTTCTTGAAAAATACTGCCCAATAATCTTCTCATGTATCTGCTTGTAGTTGAGCGAACTGGCATAACACTAACATTTACAGAGGTTGAGTACGTCATATCAAAATCTACTTCCTATCTTTACGACTACGGCCCGGCATGGTTAGGAAGCTCGACTCGCAATCTGCGGGTCGTGGGTTCGAATTCCCGTCCCACCAAACATGCTCACCCTTTCAGCTGCGGTGGCGTTATTGTGTTACGGTCAATTCCACTATTCGTTGATAAAAGAGTAACCCAAAAATTGGCGGTGAGTGGTGATGAATAGCTGCCTTCCCTCTAGTCTTACACTGCTAAATTAGTGACGGCTAGCGCGGATAGCCCTCGTGTAGCTTTGGGCGAAATCTATAACAAACAAACATGTCAATAGCTATGCAGCGTAGTTTTCTTTGCAAAAGGCTCTATAGTAAGGCTGTTACGAGGACAATGGTTTTACAGCGCCCGTTTCAACAGTCTCATCGCAAAGAAATCCATATTCGCTGCGTCCGGCGACTTTACCGGTATGTCTTCGTATGAAATAGTAAGAATATCCGATTCGATTTCCAGCTGCTTGGGGCAGGCAACGATTGAAGAGATATCTCATTGAAGCAGCTTGAATACATGAGACTTGTGTTGTTTCCACAACAGAGATCATTCTTGATCATGCTGCGTACTGTTCCCGAGACACGTTGACTGACCTTTTTCCTGTTATGAGACATCGTACTTTACTTACAAGTGCTTTGGCGTAATTTGTTACAAGTTTGTTTCTGGATGTTCTGGCTCCCCATGTTGGTCCGTATTCCTTTGTCTTAGGTATTAAGGACATACTTGTCTTTCAAATTACAAATCCCGATCAAAACGCATGCTTATAAGAAGAGTAGATGCATATTTTGAGTCGGAAAGAGCTGTTACATATATATTTTCAAAAAGCGTTCAATTTTTGGTGGCATCACAATACCTGCGATCGACAAACAATGTCAAAATGTAGTTCTTATACTTACCGTTCCATCACAAATTTATATAACCTGACATGTTGATTTGCATACTTAAGATCGTTTTAATATAATGTAACGAACTTTCTGTATAGTCAACTGTTTTTACATTTATCTTGCCCCACAACATTAGATTCAAAGATACTTCTAATTATCAATCCTTACTTTTAGATTAATTTACTAAATTTTTAGTTGTTGTACTATTTTCATGGGAAAGTTTCTTGAAAGGATTAACTCTTGTTTTGGCCTATTTGTTTCCCATTGAGACCAAATACAAGTGTGTCGAAGCATTTGTTTTTCGTTGTTACTCTATGTAAGTAGATTCTCCATTAAAATTAAATCGTGAACCAGTTGTTACTTAAGATATGTAAGTCTTTAGTTGATTTTTTCGAGTCAATAGTTATAGTTCATTTCTGTTTGGTTTATTTCGGATATAGTGCAATGATACACAAAGCTTTAATGCTCTAGCTGTCCTTATACAATTTTGAATAGTGAGAAGGCAGCTAGTAAACGCCACTTACTGTCAACTCTTGGGCTACTGGAATCGAATATTGGAAGTTAATTGTTATATCTATAACGCACTCATAATCCAAAATAAGGAGTGTTTTTATTTTGTTTTCTGCTACAACAGGAAACAAACCATGATCCCTAAGATCCATATTTCGTCACCCTAACCATTAGGTGATGCTCGCCCGCCTCTGTTTCATTTTTGCTTACACACAAGATGGTAGTAGCATGAACACCTCATTTAATAATTCTAGAAACATACTTAATGTTTAGCTTCATTAAACACGAACAAGGATAAGTCGTATCGCATGAAAAGAAGCCACTGCTTGTTTTCAGGAGGTTTGTGCAAGTAAAGATTATAGAGTTATTTTCGTAGTTAAAGCATCTATTTTTATAAGAAATTTAATTTTACACTATTACTCTGATTACAACAAAGAACTTATTAAGGCTGTTGTTATTTCACTGGCATTTTGTATACACATTGAAAAATTACTCATTTTAAATTTTGTCCTAATTATTGTTATATCGCCATTACCAAAATGCTGCAAGAACACAATAGAGAAATTCTACATCTGTAATTAAAATATAAAAATTATATTTACGAAAGATATTTTGCAGTAGTGTAATTAATTATAGTATATATATATATATATTGATGTAATAAACAGCTATTAATTTAAATAGCATAATTTAATTAATCCTTTTGTTACATAAGTACACTAAATATACTACCTTTATGTCAATCAGTATAGGATAAACTTTGTTTCTTTCAAAATTATCTAACATTGTTCATGGATATCACACTTGAATCTCTAAAGTAAGATATGTGAGTCATATATTACGAATTTTTATCTCGTGACTAGACCTGAAGTAAAGCTGTGAATTCGAAACCTTTACGATACCCCCAAAATACTTCCCACACACAAATTAGGGACGGCGGCAGAAAGTCTTAGTCGTTTTGCCACAAATACATGTGCATATATATTTTTACTTTAGTTTTCTTATAGCTTTTATAACAAAATAGTTTATTGTCGAAGTAATTTTAAGTATACTTATGGTTCTTTAAATATATATATATATATAAACTTAAAACTATGTTATTGTGTACATAATTAAGGTTCTGCTCATTTATTGTGTACATACGAATCTGTAACTCAGTTCTGGTGGACATAATTAAATCTTTTGTTCTGTTTTGGTCTACATAACTATATCTCTAAAACACATCTGTAGTTTATAACCGAACGTTTTCGTTCCACTCCGATTCCCTAAATACAATTAAATCTCTAGAGATATTGATGTTATTATACACATTATAGTGTAACTTATACAAATCTGGTTAAATAAAGCAAGCTTCGTCTTCAATGTCTATAACTTTTAATACGTTGTTAAAATTGAACACTTTATTATCTACCGATCAATATGCTATATAATACACACGTACAGTATATATATATATATAAAGTATAGTGAGTGCTATTATATCTGGAAATATATGCGTCATAGTATATGATGTGTAGTGTTCAATCTTTCAACGGTGCAAAATTTACTTTACATGACTCAATTAATTTAAGATTCCAAGAAGGTTTTCAAGAAAAAAGCTGAGAGTTACAATATTAACATGAGCAAATCCTTGTCTCTGGAGGCTAATACATTTATAATTTACTGTTCCATTTTTATTTTCTTACAAAACTTATTTTTTCGTGAGGCTCTAGAAGTATCGTATATCATTATTTAATATGAAAATAAATAACCTTTATTTTAAAAAAAATGAGGAATAAACTTTTAGAAAGGAACTGCAAAAGACTTGTTATTAAAAAGTGGAATGACCCTTCATTGATAAAGAGATTTTTCATCATAGATAAGGAAACAAAGGTGAACTACATCGAATAGCTAATGAAGATTCAATTACTGCGTAATGCGGTTTACATTATCAGCCTTTTTTCCATGGAATGGGAATGTTTTTAAGTGTTAGAAAAGTTAAAACTACCACTGAAAACATAAACTATCATCAAGTTCAACACATAAAACTAGCATATTTCTAATAAAACAATGTAACTCTCTAACATAATATTTTAAATACATATACTTATATACAGTGCCTGTCATAAGCCTGAATTCTGTAATTAAAACGCCTAATTTTGATATTAAAAAATAATAGGTGAAACAGTTTGTCAAAACACCTCTCTCTCTTGCTGTGCCTTACTGTAAAACATTCACATATTCTTTGGAAATTACATTAGAAATAATTATTCACTTGATATATAGAATTATATATCAATATCTTGACCTCATTAAAAATAAATTCAATGAGCTTGGCTAATGATAATGGTAGTTATGTTACCAAAACTAGTCGGCTGTAAGTAATAATAAATATTCTACGTTTCATTGTGCCAAAAAACGTCGTTTTTTGTGTCTTTTACTCTTGATATAGTAGTACAATATGCCTGAAAAGAAATTATCAACCACAGACTTTGTAAGTCTCAATATGATTGCAGTTAAGAAACATAATTTAGAAATAACGGCCGAAAAATTATATTAAGGTATTGCTTCAAACAATGCAAGGGAAACTTTGAGGTGTTGCTTTGAAATTTAATGTTTTGATGTGGTTCAAATAACCTTAGTGTTTTGCTCTTAGCGAGTATTTAAAGTCTGACAATAAGAAGGAAGGAAAGTCCAAAACGTTTTTAAAAATTTGTAATCATTAGATGAGAGTAAAGGGCCTGTTGCCGTATTTTTTGATACTGCTAAAGTTTTGGCACAGTGTCACATAATAATATGATAGAAAATAAAGGAATTAGAGTCTTAGCTTTAAAATGGATTAAAATTATTTAGAAAATAAAACATGTACCTATAAAAAGCCCCCAAGTGGCACAGCTGTATATCTGCAGAAGTACAACGCTAGAAACCGGGTTTCGATACTCGTGGTGGACAGAGCACAGATAGCCCTTGTGTAGCTTTGTGCATATTTAAAACATAAACACACAAACCTATAAAAACAGTTATAGTAAGCTACTACAAATTATGTATGTTATTTCAAAAGGATCTGTTCTAGGATCTACCTTATTTATAATATTTATAAATTATTTCAGTAATAAAATTACACAGAAATATGATTTTGATGATGATATTGCTTTAACATATGGTACAGTCTCTAACGGAAGAACAAGGCTACTGCATATACCTCTCAGTTTCTTGCCACTTCTACAACACCAAATGATTCCTCTGGTGTTTTCCTTGTCTTACCACCCTTTTCCACGCATCCAATTAACCTGATTACTTTTACTCTTTTCTTCCTATTGTTGATTTTCTCACAGCCTTCCTTCATTATCCTTCTTAACACAGCTAGAACTATATTATAAAGCCACGTATACGTTTGCAGTTCATGGGACAAATAGATAATACATGCTGCAATGTACCAACAGCAGGACCTGTTGGTCTCAGCCACAACCCATCTCTTCAGGTTGGCATTTGTTGCTAACTAATCATATACCGAACGAAGCAGAAAATTAATTCATGCTGAACTAATACTCCACAGCATATACCACGATATATTTTGCTACTCGGTGCTTTCCCATTTCAACCATTTACCCTCCTGCGACTGTCCTGCTACATGAGCTACTCTACTCTCTTGTTCTATTACTCTTTACACTACTCGGTGCTTTCCCGTTTCAACCATTTACCCTCCTGCGACTGTCCTGCTACATGAGCTACTCTTCTCTCTTGTTCTATTCTCATTACACTACTCGGTGCTTTCCCATTTCAACCATTTACCCTCCTGCGACTGTCCTGCTACATGAGCTACTCTTCTCTCTTGTTCTATAACTCATTACACTACTCGGTGCTTTCCCATTTCAACCATTTACCCTCCTGCGACTGTCCTGCTAAATGAGCTACTCTTCTCTTTTGTTCTATAACTCTTTACACTACTCGGTGCTTTCCCACTTCAACCACTTACCCTCCTGCGACTGTCCTGCTACATGAGCTACTATTCTCTCTTGTTCTATAACTCTTTACACGCCATCTCCTTCCTCATCTTGCTAAAAAAAAAACACTTAAAAAGCCTCCACCCCTTCTGATTTTGTTTGTTTGTTCCCAGAATCTCCTTAAATCTCAGCCTACTAACTGCATTATTCACCGTATCTGAAGTTTTCTAATTTTTACCTGTTATCACTTTCGGATGGTGTCCTCTCACGTCAGCAGCTCTGAATTCCTCCACTAGAGACTTCCTTGGGATAATAAGCTTAAATGATTTTTCTTACAACCAATTTCTGACAAACAACCGAGATACATTAAGCCACTTTTCAATATTTCGGTTCACACGAACTTCCACCTTTTCCACTGTTCTTAGCTCTATGTCATACACCTGTACCATTATTTGTGGTAGTAATCTAAATTAGAAGCACTATGTCTTATTCTTGCCTGCTAGTCCACACCCTTTTGTAGCCTTCAAACCTACTTCCAGTTGGATTGTTGACCAGATCATCATTGCATGCTCAACACATCCTGGAAATCCAGCCACCCCTGATTCAATGTATCAACGTATTCATTGTCCGAAATATAGCTTATTAATCAACTCAAACCTTTTTTGAAAGATCTTTTCTTGAACATTTAGAAGTAAGGTTGGTCTAAACTGTTCCAGTAGCTCATACTTCACTTCCTTTGAGGTGTGTACCCTATCTGCCAAACACCATACTTCAGGTTTCTCTTCTTTCTTGCAGGCTATTCTTCACAATTCCCACAACACTTTCTTTAGACTTGAACACTTCTTATACGCCTAATATAATATTCAATTAATACCAGGTGCACGCTTAGCTCTTCCTTTCCCAACTGCCGCCTCCACTTCCTCAAGCCTGATTTTACCTTCATCAAATAGCACTGTGGGTGTGTTTGGCACATATTCTTCTCCAGTCCGCTCTGGCATCAGAATACCTCGTGCTGGTTTCCTGTATTTCTGCATAAAATAAAGCTCACCTTTTTTCTTTGCTAGCTTTCAACTCTCCTCCTTTGTTCTTTTGGAATAGCTGTCGCACAAAGCTGTGTGGGTTTTTATTAAACTTCTCCTTATGCCGTCTTCTCTCCCTTCGTTCGCCTAAATATATCTTCTTCCCTTCCTATTCCCCTTATCGCATTTCTTATATCATTCTAAAACACCATCAGATCTTCCTTTCTCCTCCCTTCAGTGCAACTTTCAAGTTGACTTTTCAACATTCTCTGCTGCCCTCTCAATCTACCCTTCCTAATTTGCCTCCTGTTTCATTGTTTTGTTGCCAACTTCAGCTTCATCTAGTGCTTCTTCTTCCTGAACAGAGTATGCTTCCTGGGACTGTTCAGTAGAGAAGTGTCTCCTTAGCCTGAAGGATTCTCATTTTTCGCTGTGTCATAAAGTCTTGTTCTCATACACATTTCCATGTTCGGTCCGTTTCTGTATTCATTATATTTATCCTTGTGGATTCTTCACTTTCCCCCTCTCGGAAAATCCTAGGGGTATTTGTTTTTATCGAATTTCGTAGCTTAATGTTAGTGTCTGTATTTAGACTGGTATCGTGGGTTGCCAATCCTGATACCCAATGTCGCCTTCTTTCAGACTGTCAGCAGTCTCTCCTGATGTCAGTTGGTTACCTAATATTTACGTAGATCCATCATATCGTGAACAAGCCAGAACCCAAACCATCCATTATTAATTGGTACTACGAAACATAGTCGTTTCAAGGCCTACACCAATACGACGGCCGCGGCGGTCCCAGCAACTATAGTCACGTGGATGGAGTTTGGCACTGTGACGAAGCCTCGTAATGTCGTTTGGACAGGTTGCATATCCATGTAGAGCCTACCACTGCAGCCTCCTGCCTGTCACTTCTCGCTTTACCCGCTAGTCCAATTCTGTCTACATGAGTTCATGTCAGTACTTTTAATGTTACTATATTCTGTTTAAACTAACTACAGCAATCTACTAGTATAGTCAGTTAGATAGATAACTTAATCCTCATGGCCTTTGTACGCCCGAATATGAAGGTGTGTTAGTCACTTTGGTTCTTCTTACATTTATTTAGAATACACGATTATGTGATTTGTTCTTGTGTATGCAGCTTTTTCTACACATCCTATTGAAAGCAAGAGACTGTAACGTGTTTCTGATATTTCCACATTATGTAACAATAAGTGACGTAGCAGAGATAATTTTTCCTGGTACTTATATGTGTTATAGGAAATATGTTTCTTTACGTATATTCGTGCAAAGCCAAATTTTGAACTAATAAACTATAGAAAAGAAGTGCTACCTTCAACTCTTTGGCTTCCCCTTTCTGACTGAACAGTGTGATTTGATCATCTTCTTTAGAACGCACCCAAAGATCCAATGTTTAGAAATTAGAGTGTGAACTGCTTTTTCCTTAACAGGATAAGAATGATAACCCCGTAAATCCATAGTCTGGCACGTTAGCCACTGGGAAGCGATTGGAGCTAGTTAATATCCTTGGTATCTGCAAATATTGTTAGAAGCTAGAAATTTGTTAGTCTCCTAGTTTATTGTGCATTCTGTAAGAAATAACCGACTATATTTATGTTTTTGGTACTTATTATTTCCAATTACACTAATATATCAGTCATTTTTGCATATTAGACAGTCTGTAGGAAATTAGAAACTATATGAATTATCTTGGTGAACGTAATTATCTATGAAATATAATACTACCTCATTCATCTTGCTGTTTGTATCTGCTCTGTAAAATAATGTGTCATTTTCATACTCCTATACGATACGTTAGATATTTTAGACTGTGTTACATCTCACGAAGCCACTACAGTCTGATAGAATCATGAAAATAAGCCTGTAGGTTCACTATGAAATTCGTTTTGAATAATGTCCACTTTTTTAGAAACGAAATAAAATATTTTTCCAACTATACATTCTACTAAAAGTAAATCATATTAAGTGTAAGAATATGTAAAAAAATAGTAAGCTAATTATTTCATTATTTATACATTCGATTGAAATTAAGAGCCGTACCAATCCTAATTGTAATTTTGATTTCTGTAAAATACGAAATACCTAAATATACCAGCCTCTTTGATGTTTTTATAGAGAAGGAATAAGTGACTATGTTAGTATTATTTATGGTGACTTTGTTAACCCTCTTATTACTCCACTGCATTCAACAGAAACAATACTTTACTTCTAATGGCTGGAGACGGCTTAAATGGGTAATGAAGAAAAACTTTAATATAAGTTTAACATGACAGCAAATGTACAACGTTTCGACAAGGTTTTGTCATCATCATGCTTATATTAAGTTTTTCTTCATTACCCATTTAAGCCGTCTCCAGCCATTATTAGTCTCAAAGTGGGTTCCTCGTCATCGAATTTGAATACTTTACTTC
>NW_013665644.1:152425-159269 GCF_000517525.1 Limulus polyphemus | reverse complement strand
AGTAAGTAAGTATAAGTATATAATAATATATATATATATATACGTACGTACTATACTATATATATATATATATATATTTATGTTTTTTTTCTTTCATTACCCATTTAAGCCGTCTCCAGCCATTATTAGTCTCAAAGTGGGTTCCTCGTCATCGAATTTGAATACTTTACTTCATTAAATCATCATGGTTTCTGCTCCAGATCTCATTTTTCTGTTCTACAAATGCATCGGTGAAGCGTCTGCTACTCTTTATCTTCGAATGAATATACTAATGTAAAAATAAAGTATAATAACTTTTTAAAAATATCATAGGAAAATATTGAAGTTCAATATTTCATAAAATACTATTTGATAAAGCCAATATCTTCATATTAGATTTTTGAAGTTGCTAATTTATTTGTTTGTTTTTTACTAAGCACAAAGCTACACCATGAGCTATCTGTGCTGTGCCCACCACGAGTATCGAAGCCTGGATTTTAGTGGAGTGAGCCCTACCACTTACCGCTCGCTGAGCCACTAGGAAGCGAAGATGCTAAACACAACATCTTAGAAAACTACATAATTTGAACTAGGTACACGTCTTAAATCAAAGGCTTAATAATAATTCCGTTAATACCAGCAAACAATCCTACAAAATTTTTCCTGAAAAGAAAAGAAAAACAAATCCTAGTAATGGGGAAACTTAATTATAAGGCTAAAAATTTGGCAAATATAAACTACTTAACTACTTAACTAACAATTTGTTTCCAAAGGAATTAAGTAAAACCGTTAAATTTAAAGATTTTGATCTTAAAGATTTGGGGATAGACTTACTTAACATTAACAAAAGATAAAATAACTTGAAAATTGTAAATACATTCTACGGACTCTTGTCTAGTTTTAAATTTTAAATATAAATTGATAGATAATTAAAGCTTTTCACAACCAACTTTGTTAAAGCGTACTTAATTAATTTCCTAGTAAGCTTATCTGAAAATAAAATTGGTTCAGAGGTGTTTATATGCTTTGAATTTGTAAAACCCTATAAATTGAACGTCAGCGTTGATCACCTGTCATGACGCTCTGACAACAAAGTTTTCAAAGGCGAAATATATGATTCTCACAGTTACTGGTAATTCAAATATTAAGGGAAGGAAACTTGGAACTTAATTATTGATAATTTATTTTAAAAAATGTTTGTTTTTAATGATCTAAATGAAACTTTCTTGGTTAAATCTGAGCTTATCGTATTAATTATTCAGCGAATTAAATAAATAACAATTATTAAAGTCAACTAAATATTTCACATTGCTACAAGTCTAAATAACTAAACAATTAAGTTTCACCTGTTGAAGAATAGTATGAAAATATAAGAACGAAATTAGTACTTCTGTAGATAAAGCCACCAATAATTATTTATTTATTTGACCAAAATATTATGAACCGGCATTTTCAAAAAAAAAAAAAACTTTTTTTACTAATAACAGTTTGAAAAGTGTTTCACAAATGTGTAAATTATTACTGATAATGCCACATTCAGTGGCTCAGCGGTAAGTGTGAAGGCTTATAACCAGATTTTGATACCCTTGGTGGGTACAGCACAGATAGCCCATTGTGTAGCTTTATGCTTAATATCAAACCAACAAAACACAAAACAAACAATTACTGATTATATTTCAATAAAGACAAAAAATTCCACGTTACTCCAAAAATGTAAATATTTCCATTCATGCGTGCTGACCTCCGATGGTTCAGCGGTACATTTAAGGACTTATACCTCCAACATCCAGGATCGACTCCCCGCAGTGGACACAGCAGATAGCCCACTGTGGCTTTGCTCGAAAACAATCCATTCGTGCTTTTCAAAACTCTTTTATAAATATTCGAAGTTTCAGAATAATTAGCAGAGTAACTAACTGTACTATAAAAGAAATTCCTGTTCTACTTAATAATTATCTACATTCATTATTGGCTACAAATGAATCTGGATCACTAAAAATAATAAATATATACAAGAAGGCTAAATAATAATAAGATATTCATACAAATAAATTAGCATTTAATTTCAATGCTCTTTATGCTATACTATTGTTTGATTGTTGTTAAGCACAAATCTGCACAATGGACTATCTGTGTTTTGTTCATTGCAGATAATGAAACCAGATTTGTAACTTTATAAGCTCTAACACCTATTGCTGAGCCTCCGGTGTCTTACAATTATCTCAGAACAGCTTACTTTAAGTTTTTAAAACAAATCATTTGATTGATATTTTGTCAGTGAATTTGAAGAATGAATACAATGCAAGACTATACAGTTGGATAATGTTAAAGTTTTCCTGATATTCTGCATTAAATCTACTTTTAATTTCGAAGATTAATGCTCTAAAAAACTTAATGGCATATTTTTTTATTATGAATCCAGTTTTAGGAAACTTTCTTCCTCTGAAAATTAAAGAAAACGTTGTTTACACATATTTCATTTAGGAATAATTATACTTAATATAATAATAATAGTATGCTTGAACTACAGAGGCTACAGAAATGCTATTTGATATCAATTTCTAAACCAAATTTAACATGTTTTGTTTTAAAAATATCCAAACTCACAGCTTCTAGGATTTTCTGCAGTTTGTACAATAGCTTAATATATTAAGGTCCTAAAACAATAAATTATTGGAATTGTATGTTTGATATTACATCATTTTTATCACTTTAGCTTTTTTTAAGACTATTTCATCACTATAATTGTTTTGATTTTTTAGAGCAAAGCCACATTGGGCTATCTACTCTCCACTGCGAGGAATCGAGCTCCGGATTTTAGTGTTGTAATCATCATTATACAACTCTATCTTACTCTCTTTCTTTATGATTAATTGTAGTTGCATGGACTTTACTATGGTCAATTTTTAGTTGTTATTTTTTCCCGCTCTCACTTAAATCTCAATGATAGGTGATAATCACTTTTTTACCCAGCAGAGGTTTATCAACAGACAAACTCACGTTTTATTCAATACTTGCATTACTCTTCAAATTTCTACAATATTCCCCGAAGGGACAGCAGTAAGTTTACGGACTTACAACGAACGGGGTTCGATTCTGTGCGATGGACAGAGCAAATAACCCAATGTGGCTTTGTTGTAAAAACAAACAAGCAAATGTATATGGATAAGTAGATTATATCTCAAAACTAGTACAGTATGTTTTGCATGTCTTTTTATTATTGTTGTTGTTTATCTCTACTAGAGTTTGTTTGTCTGTTGCACTTTGCTGGATGAGATGCTTATGTTTACAGCCGCAACAGAAAAAAATGAAGTAATTTTGCACGTTATATTAAAACTTTAAATTTCGTCCTTGTAATTAACACCATTAAGAAATCCATATATAATTGTTATAGTTATATAAAGCATTACAGGTTGATGTTTGAATGAATAAGTATGCATATATGTATTATTTTTAATAGTGAAAAAACAATCACTAACTATAAAAGGCTTATACCCTTTGTCACTCTGTTGAGAACACTTTCACGCTCCTTTGTTTTTTGTAATGCTTAATAATATACATCGTTGCTTAGCAACAGAACTATCACCTGATTGTTCTTACACCAACTATGGTGTCCATTGTGAATGCTCAGTATTCATGTTGATTTGTTAGAAAGGTTTGTTTTTTGTTTTTTTTCTAACAAATCAACATGAATATTGAGCATTTTATACTTGGTGATTTTTTTTTATAACTTCGGTAATGTAATAGCAAAATAGTTTAGATCAGAAGTTTTATGACATTGAGTTGTAGTCAAAAGCAAAATAAAATTTACCAAATAGTATTTCAGCTAAGTCCTGCATTATGTTTATGTATTAAATTAGACTACAAATAGGCCTACTGTTACTAACGTTATAGAGTCAGTGTTTAAACATTTTTAAGTGGTGAATAAATACTAATTAGTAAATATGAATATTATTTTGCTATTTTAACAAATATATTACCTTCCTGGCCTTAAGACATAAAAAAGTAAAGGTTTATTACTGCCAAATGTCTTTTATCCTTTGTACAGTCGAAAGAGTTGAATATTTGTGTGGAAATGTCCGCACTACTTTCTACTTCTTGACCTAGAATACAGTGAAAAGGTTCACGAGCGTTATTTAAGTCTTTCAGAGTGCACATGTACTTTTGTTCACGATAACATTTCACTTTTCTGTGTAGTTTTCACTAAAAATGTGGTTATTAAAGAATTACTTCGAGACTGATGAAATAAGTAAAGAGTGGGTGCGTTTTGGAAGTACAGAGAAATTCATTTTAGTTAAATTCTGTAATTTTCGTTAACCATTCAACAATGGTTTTATACTAGTGTCATTATATTTCCTGAAGTCTAAATTTTTATTAACGCAGTTTATTATTTTCAAAGAAACAGCGTGCTATTTGCGTTTTTGTATGTTTTTATCGAAATTTTCATTATGGTTCGAATGCATCAAACCGAAATATGATCAGCAGAAAACACAAACTTTCTAATGTGGTAATTACTTATTCTAAATTTCAACACCTGAATTTGAATTACGCATGAAAGATATAAAATGTTTAAAGTGCTAAGCCTCGATAACTTTCAGACAAAATAACTTGTTGTAGTCTTCGCTGTGACTTCAAGTCCTCGTTTTTCTTGTGAGTGATTTTCTGCTGGATATTCTAAGTTGCACAATGTAAATAGACATTATTATTTGATATAGAGTTTCTGATCCCTAATGGTCCCTTTCTGCTCGTATATCTTAAAAGGATGTTATCGTTCATTTTATGTAGCTTTATTGCTTCACACATCGAAGATATATTTTTTTTTATTCTGTCGCCCGAAGCTTATTTTTCCCGTGTATCTTCAGCAAAAGTTTTATTATTCTCTGTACTTTCTGTTGCATGGCTTATATGGTTTTATAGACCGGTACAGAACATGTATTTCTGGTTACAGTTAATCGAAAATAAAATTTGGTCACTGAAAGTTAGATATAAGTGGACCATTAGTACCCTATATACCGTCGGTACTATACTCCAAACTGTCAACTGCATGGCTCTCTATTCGAAGGCTTCTTTTTCGTCACCCACTGCGAACACGTTGGAGATACGAAATATTTTGGCAACTGCTGCGATCCTAGTAAAAGAGTTCAGATGGCAATAACTTTCAGTTCCAGAGATTAGATATATCGTGAAGTGCTTAAAAGGGGGGGGGGTAACTACCGTGTTTACTGGAAAAATATGAAATACTTATTTGGTAGCCTTAACGTTAATACGGGATGTTCGAAGTGGGTGGAAGACCTTTAAGACTACACGTTAGATTAAAATGTTATTCGTTTTAATTGTGTTCTTTCAAACACACTTCTGAATTATCAGGTGTAATTCTGTGCTGTTTGTTATAACTTTAGATTTACATATAAACGAGTGGCATACAGCATACTTTGTATACTGCTAAACGTACGTATGTGCAGAGTACTGTAACTATACTGCCATGTAATGTGACATTTTTATACTAAGTTTATCCATACAAACAAACTGCTCGATTAGTGCATGTTCATCTATACTGCGTATTCTCGGAATATTTTTAAAAGTACACTAATGATTCAACACATGTAATGTGACTTTTGTTATACTGAATTTATCCATACATATTATTCCATCAGCACATGTAAAGTGGTATTCTTACATTGAAGTTATTCTTATAAACTACTCTAGTAATAAGTATTAATCTATACAGTTTAGCCTGTGCTTACTTTATAAACACGTTACTAGAATAACAGACTTTATTATATACTGTATGTTGACCTACTGAATCCTATAACTCACCTCTGGGTTAACTGCTTATTATTATACTCGGTCTATTTATCCAAAATATGTACTCACCAATACATTACTGATCTATTGCATGTGGCTGTGTACTGTTTCATCTCAGTTTGTCCTTACTAACACATCACGGGATCAATAAATATGCTATAGAGTATGTGTTTAATTTATTCTAAGAAATACGCTAGAAGATTATCTTTTTTTTTACCCTAAACCTGAATCTTTCTTACAGACTCTCTATTAAATTAACATATATAGCTTTATACTCTTACATCTGAGTCTATTCATATAAACTTGCTGCTGGACGAACAGACACAGCTCTATACCCTTAGGCCTGAGTGTATTGTTGCAAACATATTATTGGATCAACTATATATAGTGCTAGCTCTGTGTCTATTCTTTTAAACATACATACTAGAGGATTACAGATATGGCTCTACCCTCCTGATCTTCAGTCTATCTTACATACTACTAAATAAAAAATATTGATTTTGCACTTCTAGCTTAGCAAAGTTAAACAGGAATTTGTCTTTATAAACACACCAGAAGTAATTAGTTACTGTTTCACATATCATCTAGCATAGATATTTCCAGTTAAATAGTTTGAACTTTTAATATTTGGAATATATAAGTTAAACAAAACATTTTCTTAGAAACTTATTCCAACATGCGTTCGGATTTACATGAATTAAATATTCATCTTCTGCCACTTTAGAATAAAACATCTGTAACGAGATAGACCGATTACACCTAGTTAGGTAGAATATATTATTAAATAATATTAAGAAGTCACAGATAATAAGATAACGATGTATTAAACTTAGCTCACTTAGCTAAGTATGTAAAACGGCTTTATTCGGGTAAATATTATGTCTAAACAATTAACTATATTTCTTACGTTTCTTTCAAAAGTAATTAATATCAAAAGTAAGCTTATTTATCCAAATTAACATTTAGAAGTAATATCAGAAGGGAGGACATTTATGCAAAATAATAATTTGACTCTTGTTATATATCAGACCTTCAATATATATATATATATATATATATA
>NW_013665644.1:150177-152224 GCF_000517525.1 Limulus polyphemus | reverse complement strand
CGAACTGATGCCTTAAATAAGAAGCTTTCGTGATATATGTACAACCACAATGGTGTCACTTCCTGTTGCAATCACACAAGCATGCTTCTAACTTTGTTTTCCTCGGATAAATACCCATGAGACTTAATCAGAGATAAAACTAAAGGAAATAAAGAGACTAAAATGGAAAAGAAATGTAATTGATGATATACCATGATATAAAGATACTTCCTATATGGATTAGAATATTTCCTTTAAAGTTACTCTACATCAATATACATCACGTAATAATGATTTAAGTTTGTAGTGTCAAATTATATACAACCCAATACTTTTATGTTAGGGAAACTTTTAGAAACAGCTTTTGTTTTATAACTTTTTTATATATACACGATATCAAAACCTCCAAAAGGAACCATATTTAATAAAATAAGAATCTATGGCACAGTTGGTGTCATGAAAACAATACAGATTGTTAAAAACGACAACATGAAATATTAAACAATGAACGTTTTAAATAATTAATAAAATAAAAAGGTAAAATACAAGCGACACGTATCAATATAAAACTTATGAACATGTATACCCTCGATTATGATAATTAAAGAAAATAATGTAAGTTGTATATATGTGTTAAAATGATCATTAGCATAACAATAAATTTACATGAAGCTGGTGTTCGTACAAAGGTTCATGTCTCGTTCCCGAGTAATAACGGTCTACATTTTGTGTTCATGCTATATTTCATCATATAAGAGCAGCACAAGAGCTGGCGATTAGCAATGCCGACTAAAGCTGTCTTCCCTTTAGTGTTGATATTCGCATGTAATTCTTTGTGCCTTGCACACGACATTTAAAAAAATATATTTTAGGTTGTTTACTTTATTGATATTTTGCGCACCATCTTTTAAAGCATATATTTGGTCGTACTCTTATAACAGGAGAGTTAATTAAATAATACGATTGTTATTGAAGCCTGGCATGGTCTGGTGGTTAAGGCGCTCGACTCGCAATCTGAGAGTCAAAGGGTTAAAATTTCTTTATCGAACATGCCCGCCCTTTTAGTCGTGGGGGCATTACGATGCAACGGTCAATCTCAATATTCGTTGCTAAAATAATAGCCCAATAATTGGCGGTGGGTGGTGTTGATTAGCTACCCTACCTTTAGTCTATCACTGTTAAATTAGGGATAGTTAGCACAGATAATCCTCTTTTAGCTTTGCGCGAATTTCAAAACAAACCATTATTAATTTTATAATTATTTTTTTATACTTCCAGTTCTACATCAAAATAAGAAATACCTATTAACTAAATAATGTCTTAATTCATTCAATTATGGATTTAAGCTGTGTCATAGAAAATTGAAAATGCCACATAAACAAAATAATAAGACTATATTAATGTAGCAAAATAGTCTTTCATTATCAACGAAGATAATCATAACACAACGTTTAACAAACTAGAGTTTACTGTAAAAACAAATATTTTGGTATACTTCAGTTTGCGATTGTTTAAATGTTGCATAGTTTTTCGTTACAAATAAGGATATCACAACTGTTTTACATACTAGTATGTTGCCGTAGTCAAGATTGATACAATTATTTTAATATTATTGTCTGTCACCGTAAACAAGGACAGAACGAACTGTTTTAACTTTCTAGGCTGCCTTTATGAACAAGGATAATGAACCTGTTTTAACATAATTTTCTTACCCTCTATTTAAGGGTATCTGTTAGTTCAGCAATCAGCTTAAGGACTTATAGCGCTAAACTTCAGAGTTCGAGTCTTACGAAGATATTGCACTTCAACAAACAAGAATAATGCAATTGTTTGTCGCTAAAACCAAGGATAGTACGAACTGATTTAACTTTCTAGGCTGCCTTTATGAACAAGGATAATCCAGTTGTTTGTCGCTATAACCAAGGATAGTACGAACTGTTTTAACTTTCCGGGCTACCTTTATGAACAAGGATAATGCAGTTGTTTGTCGCTATAACCAAGGATAGTACGAACTGTTTTAACTTTCCGGGCTACCTTTATGAACAAGGATAATGCAGTTGTTTGTCGC
>NW_013665644.1:145247-150167 GCF_000517525.1 Limulus polyphemus | reverse complement strand
CCTTCCCTCTAGTCTTACACTGCTAAATTAGGGACGGCTAGCGCAGGTAGCCCTCGTGTAGCTTTGCGCGAAATTCAAAACAAACAGGCTGCCTTTATGAACAAGGATAATGCAATTATTTGTCGCTAAAACCAAGGATAGTACGAACTGTTTTAACTTTCCAGGCTACCTTTATGAACAAGGATAATGCAGTTGTTTGTCGCTATAACCAAGGATAGTACGAATTGTTTTAACTTTCCAGGCTACCTTTATGAACAAGGATAATGCAATTGTTTGTCGCTATAACCAAGGATAGTACGGACTGTTTTAATGTCGTTTTGTATGAATTTGGAACACCACCTCTAACATTTAACACTTTCTTTATAAAAAATAAATAAAATAAACAAATTATAATTAATCTTTTAAAATATTTACTTCAGCGCTCTTTACATGACACGGAAGTTAACATGGAATATATACTTCAACCTGAATTACGTTTACAAGAAATACTTATGATAATTAACATCAGTGAAGCCTTTAGTGAAAAATATGCTATAAATCCACAGTATTGGATTTTACATACTTTTGATTTTTTTTTCTTAGTACTATATCTTTGAATCAGTGAGTGAATATATCACTGAAACTAGAGAACATGTTGATGTTTGGTAAAAGTATATATATTCTGAGTATTTTAAGATAAACTAGCATGAGCCTTTGGTGGCATAACTACAGAATATCAGTTGTTTAATAAACAAATATGTGAAATACTGCTAATGATATCATTTCAGTATTTGAACAAATAACATTTCTAATTATATGTGCTTCTTATGATATTTTTGTATAATTAGAAATGCAATTTTTTCCGCTACTATGTTGCCCTGACTTAGAGAACAGGAAGTAATATTCTGAATAAACTGTTTCTCAAGCCATGACACAATTATCTATAATTCATATTGGTGTTTCTATCACCAGCTTTGAATGGAATACTTGGTGTTAAATCTTTTTTCAGTCATAAGAAATTGTTGGAGAATAAATTACTTTGAACTCTTTTTCCTTAAACCCCCAGTGGCACAGCGGTATGTCTGCGGACTTACGACGCTAGAAACCGGGTTTCGATACCCGTGATAGGCAGAGCACGGATAGTCCATTGTGTAGCTTTGTGATTAATTACTAGCAAACAAACCTTAGAATTGATTAATTAAATTTTTGTTGTTGCTTTATTTTTAAGTAACCATAGAAAGAGTTAATGTAGCACAGATTTTTTTGAACATCTTAAGAAATAAATTATTCTATTAATATATCAGCACATATCCAATTATCGGATAATGAATTAAAGAAAAAAGAACAACAAGTTATTAGTAACACAACAATCGCGTGTACCCACTGTAACAGTTTAACATTCTTACCATTATTAATTAGTTTAATTATATGTCTAACATCTGTCACTATTTGAACAATGTTTCTAGACATTATAGTAATCTAAACGACATTCTTTCAGTTGTAGCAACTAGACCGGAAAGAATCGTAGCCTCTTGAAAAAACCGTTTAGCAAGTTTTTTTTTTTCTTGTTTTTTTTAATGATGCAGTTTCAATGCGATACTTGCATGCGTGCAGTCTGAGTTACTGAAACAGGAGCAAACTATCATGGTTTAAAGGACAACACCATACATCTGATGTAGCTCAACTTGTTCTCTGATGAGTATTTCAGTGCTTAGGAAATTTCTTAGAATACAAATACTCGTGATTTTGTCGAAGTGGCAAATAAAATTATTCATCATTGGTTTTATCTTTATGTATTTTAATTTATTTGTTTCTACAAAATACTTTTATTGTTGTTTTTCCTTTCAAATGGTACAGATCAGAAAAAGTTAATCATTTATTTACTCATTATTTTGTCTATAGAGGTATTTTCTAAGAAGCTAGACCTGTTTGAACACTACATCTTTATAAATATGGGTAAACAAAACTGTTAGTGTTCACCTTACACCAGTAAATAAGTTTAATCAACAATTTATTTGAAAATACTCTCGTTGTTAACATTTTCCAAAGCTACAAAAGTGGCATGACGGGTTTGATAATTTCATCTGATAAAACGAAAAAAAACAAACAAATTTTGAACAGCTTTTTATATACCATTTGAACCAGTCGCCTCTGCAGCCTAAATATGAAAGATCCAGTTTCTATTAGCTATACAGTTTTTTGGTATAATCAGGATGCCATCAGCTCTGCTTTCTGATTTTCGATCTTCAGACTTACAAAAATAACTATATATGCTCCCAACTAATTTAGCGTCTCTGAGGATAAATGTTTGTTGCGATAGCGATGTATTGACAATTTATTTTCATGCAAGAGTTTTCTTCATTTAGAATCATTTATCTAAAAGATAATTAAAATAATATATTTAAACAAACCATGTTTATTATAGTTTTGTACTTATAAATGAATTGAAAATAAGACATAGTTCTGTCGCTAAACATCTATCTAAAAAAAATAAAAGGGCGTGTCTGTGGGTTTGTGTGTGACTGCCATACCTCCAAGATGAAAGAACCTTGTGACAGATCTATTATCATATATCTGTTTTAATATCGATGTTTGTTTAAGTTAAATTTATATTTAGAAATGTATATATCTTATACTGTTAAATCTATATTACGAAATTTCCGCCTACTTTCTAAAATTGTAGAAAATTCTCGAGTGTAAGAATCAACAATATATGTGTGTACGTAAACACTGGTGTATCATTTATATTGTTGCGTAAGCTGAAATTTCGAGAAACTCTCATCACGCCTATAAATATAACCAACGCGATTCGCCAAAAGACAATATATATTATTGGTTTGATATAGTTGATGTTCTATAAACTAACGAAGCTATAACTGTGATTCTTATAACGCTTATTAATCGGGAACTTCAGATATTTAACCAGGAATATTTTAAGATTTCGAATATTACAAACCATTTAACTTCAGCGGATTCACACCGGATATTAGTAGTTTTACAAAAACATTATATAACTCCATCGGTGTGTGTGGCCGGCGAAGAACAGAGCTAGCAAGCTCCCTGTTAAATGAATTGTATCTACATCTACTCAAAAATGAATTCGCTCATCGTGAACACTCGATAAGATATCAAGGAAGTTCCAGACCAAATACAGGACTAAGTATTGTTTGTAAATTTATAAACTTGTGTACATAGATCATTATTTGTAATAACTGTTATTATAAATTGTGTTATTGTTTGTATATTAAAATTTATTTGTATTAAAAAACTGTGTGTATCAATCTTATTGACAATTATAAATTGGATACATAACGACATTTATTTAATTTCTAAATATAAATTATCATTTAATTCAATTTCAGGCTATTCTAAATTATAATATGTTACGTAATAAATTGGGGACTCGTCCGAGATAAATTGTAATACTTAACAACTTAGAAACCTGAAATTTTTCACACATACTAAGTGGACCTTGAAGGTGCGCACCTGGGTATTATTACTTATCCACGTGCGTGCGCGTGTGAATATTTTTAATGAGGCAAGCTAACGAAAAACCATACAGTAAAGAAGTGTGACCGCCATAGCTCCAAGGGGAAAAAACCTAGATGTCTGAAGTTTTGCACCCATACCAAGTGGACTCTGAGGGTATGCACCTGTGTATTACTAGTTATCTACGCACATGCGCGCATGTGTGTGCGCATCATTTTCTGCGAAAAACTACATAGAAAAGAAATGTGTTCGCCATGGAATGTTAGAGCGTTTTAACTATTATGAGATGTTATAGACCGATTCTTAACTATTGCGAGATGTTATAGACCGATTTTTAACTATTGTGAGATGTTATAGACCGATTTTTAACTATTGTGAGATGTTATATGGTAGTTTTAATTTTTATTAGATGTTATACTGTGTTTCTTTAACTATTATAGGATGTTTTGTAAACTATTATTGGATGTTATAGAGTAGTTATAACTATTATGGGATGATATAGTCTGGTTTTAACTATCATAGGACATTATAGAGTGTTTAAATATTATGGGATGTTTGTTATAAGTAAAGCCACGTGTCTTTTAACCTATACCACTCATTGGAATATCTTCAATTTGATACGCATGCGTGTTTTAATCTGTAATACTCACTTGAGAGTTTACAATCAGCATATTGCTTAGGTAGCCTGATAACAGTCATAGGAACAGGATCAAAGGCTTTCAAACAATGAAAAAAAAAGGTTTATTGTGTGGTAAGTTTTAATTTGTAGGCGTTTAAAGGCGTCTAACTTTTTTTTCTGTATATTACTTATCTGTGTGCGATCATATTTTTATGCGAAAAACCACATAGAAAAAGAAATGTGTTAGCCATAGAATGTTAGAGTGTTTTAATTATTATGGGATGTTATAGTGTTTTTCTTTAACTATTATGGGATGTTATAGAGTGATTTTTAAGCTATTATGGGATGTTAGAGTGTTTTAACTATTTTGAGATGTTACAGTGTTTTTCTTTAACTATCATGGGATGTTATACAGTAGTTTTAGCTATTATGGGACGCTATAGAGTGTTTTCTAACTTATGTGATAGTGTTTTTTTTAACTATTATTGGATGTTATATAATGATTTTTGAACTATTATAAGATGTTATATAATGAATTTTGAACTATTATAAGATGTTATAGTGGTTTTTAATTATTACTAGCATATGGTCCGTCAAAAATGACGTGGCAAGTATTACCACCCCCATCACATAGTATAACCTAACCTCATATTTCATATCTAACTGAAACAAATAAATTTTGTGAAATCAAGTTTGACCAACAGAGAGGCAGAAGATGGGATGTTATACTGTGGTGAACGTTTTCTCGGGAGTGTAACGTCGAAACATGTAGAGTCGTTAACTTTTTAAAGGCCATAGATAGGCCTAAATAAAATGTTTTTAACTGTGTACCA
>NW_013665644.1:135118-144289 GCF_000517525.1 Limulus polyphemus | reverse complement strand
TTATAAACAAGTGCCAAAATACTATAATTATCTTGCTTATGTTCCAAAAAACACAAACTAGTCAAAAATCAATATTATCTAGAATATATATATGCTTAAGGAAATTTTATAACACAAATTAGGCATACATGGACATTAAGACTGACTTCAAAGATATATAGGATACAGATCTGAGATGGTATTAAATATAAAATCATATTCTTATTGCAAAATAATATTCTTGTTTCTTTAAAATGTTACAGGCTTCATGTCTTTATTATTTTAATAATTCTATAGTCATTAGTGCTCCAATTTAAATTAACTAATTTATTCATTAAATTAAACTACAGTTTAATTATAAGATGTTGTGAAAATAAATATAACAACTTCTTAAATTAATGCAGTGCCGAAGTCGAATTTCTGCGCTTTATAAACCATTTTAACATGTAAAATTAAAGAAAAATTAAAAGATTTTTACTTTAAAATTTCTTAGTATTTGGAATTTAGTGACGATATGCACTTGTATCTATACCTACAAGGCCAAAAACTCAAATAAATACTTTTATTTGAAAACATTTTCATTACTTTCAGTAAAATGAAGTAAAACGCATATTTTCTCTAACAGTAATCAGTTTCCAAAGTTAGCCAAATTTCGCTTACGAAACTCTTATTAATTAGCACATAATGATACTATTAATAGATACAGTCATGATACAGAAATGTCAAAAAGTATATAAAAAAAAGAACTTGTAACTTCTTCTTTCGGGGGTAAATTAGGAATTATCAGATTAATATGTTCAAGCGTTAGTAGTCAAAATATTCTTCTTCTATAAAAATGAAACTTTTCTTTTTGTAATAGTACACTAAATTGGATCTCCAGATGTCGCTAAAGTATGTTTGGTTTTGTAGTCAATAATGAGCTTTTGCAAAAAAATAAATAAATACAAAAAGAAAAAACTTTTGAAGTACATTCATTACCAGTGGAGTTCATGTATGGAGTTCATTTTAATTACCAGTGGAAATATATGGAGTTCATTTTATTTATGTTGCTTTCTTGAAGAATATTTTCAAGCTGTTTTAAGACATTCCATGTTCAGTTAATATCACTACATGGCGACATACTTAATTTAAATATGTTTCCAGGCTATTAAACAGTATCAGCTCAGTTTATTAAAAATAAACTAAACTAAATATTTTATGTGAATTTGTTTTGAACAAAAAATCTCCTTACTATAAACTACTATTGTTTTAGTGCAGTGGCTTAAAATTCTTTTCTTTTCCTCTAGAATACGCCTTTTAAAATATCCAACTATTTTACACAGTATATTTTCAATGCAGAATTTTTTTCCAGGAATTACGTTATACAGATAAATTATACTGCACAAACAGAGCACAAGCCTGAATAAAATGGGCTTAATGATTAGCGTACTTGATTACGAATCCAAAGGTTTAAGGATCGAGCCGCGATATACCACTGAATACGTTCCGTACTTTCAACTGTGGGGGCGTTACACGTGTGTGACCATTATTTTTATTATCCGGTTAAAAATATAAGTAACTAGATAGACAACGGAGCTACTTAGTGGTTCTCTTCCTTCTTATCAACCAGATAAAGACAAATGTAAGTACCTTAATCAAAATTTGGTAGGTTATAGCCGTTTAGAACTAAATTTAATCTACCAAACAAATTTAGTTAAAATATTTCTAATTGTTTGGCTGTTCACAAACATTCTTACACTTGGATGGTTTTCATTTCGTTTGGTTGTTTTTAAGCGCAAAGCTACACAATGGACTATCTGTGCTATGCTCACCACGGGTATCGAAACACGATTTTCAGCGTCATAAGCCTGCATACTTACCGCTGAGCCACAGGGGCCACATGCATTGGTAAACTAATCAAGTAAGTAATTCTACTGAAACAAACCTTGAATAAATACAGGACACATAATTAAAAAAAGCTTTTACACTTAGAAAACCAAGGTTATTATAGATTTTTGTTTGTATTGTTGTCTTGTTGTTATCGTACTGTGTTACAGTAAGGAAAGCTCAACGTTCAAACACGTATCGTTCTGTGTTACAGTAAGGAAAGCTCAACGTTCAAACACGTATCGTTCTGTGTTACAGTAAGGAAAGCTCAACGTTCAAACACGTATCGTTCTGTGTTACAGTAAGGAAAGCTCAACGTTCAAACACGTATCGTAATGTGTTACAGTAAGGAAAGCTCAACGTTCAAACACGTATCGTACTGTGTTACAGTAAGGAAAGCTCAACGTTCAAACACGTATCGTTCTGTGTTACAGTAAGGAAACTCAACGTTCAAACACGTATCGTAATGTGTTACAGTAAGGAAAGCTCAACGTTCAAATGCGTATAGAGCGGAACATACCCGGTACTTATATTTCTGTGCGCGTTGTAAATGTGACAGTCAATCTCGATATTCGACTAAGACTAACCATGAGGGTGGCGGGTGTTGCTTTCCCTCTCTCTCTTTAACAATCGGTTCTAAATTAGGGAAGGTTATGACTGAACCTCGGTATCTCTGACCTAAACTTATTGTACATGTGTCGTATAAGGTAACGTTCTTATTTCAAATACACAATGTTATTTTAGAATAAAACATACTTGTATAAAAATATCAGACACGTCGTGTTTCAGCACCTCTCTAACGCCAATTAACGAAAAATTTAAAATAGTATTTGTATGGTTTGTTAAATCTGATAGATAAATACTCTTTTATTATTTACAATAGCGACAATAATATATTAAAAATGATAAGTTATTTTGTTAAAACTCTAAGAAAGCTCAAATAACATCTGAAAGTATACTAAGCTGAAAATATGCAATGAGTGATATAGATACTGAAAAAAAAAGATATCTTAAATGAAATTACGCTTTATGGTAGAAATTGAAAATTTACCACGAGTTTGTTATATAATTCACAGACCTCGTTGTGAGCTACTTAGCATAAAAACTAACATGGAATATAACACTATTGACGTTCAATGTGTATGGAGATTTGGCATGTTTAAATATATAAATAAATCATTTTGTAAATTCGTTACGAACGTCAAATGTCACACAATTGGAAAACGAAAACGATAAGACGTACATAAGGTGAGTTAAGAAGAAGGAAAAGTGGCTACCTAAGAGACATTGAAATTCAAACACAATATCTCCTGCGGAAATGCGATTACTCTTCGACAACATGGAAATGCCGTCAACAACTCCCATCGGTGCATTTTTAAAGTGAAAATAAGAGTTAAAGAATAGTAATAGAAAGCAACATCACGCCATAAATTTTAGAATATACACTTAACAAAGTTTTCAAATTTTGATTTGGCAATACCACAGCGGAGCCATTTCGAACCCTATCTGTCACAGGTACATGCATAATTAAAGATTTAATTGTTTTTATAGAGATGTAAGATTCATTTACGTCTATTGCAAATGAGCATATCAAATTTTTTTTTTCTGTTAATTTAAAGATAACTGTTCCCGTTTTACTTTCAAATGACTTTTGGTTGTATCTTCACTCTGCTGTTAATTGTAATAGTTTTACTCTCTGGAGTGTTTTATATTCACTCTCCTTATAGTTTTAGAAGGTTCACTATCACTCAGCTGTAAGTTGTGTAATCTTATTTTCACTTGAGTAATTAATGTAACAGACTTGTCTTCAATCATCTGTATCAATTTTATATTTACTTAACTTGAAATTTTATTTTTATTAATATAGGCCTGTAGTATTTTATTAGGGTATTTAAATAGTATAAACTTAGGAATTTGAGAAATATTGTTCAAACTGATTTTATTAAAATTATCTTTCTCTTTTGTGTTGAAAAACAACATAAATAAAAACTCATAATAAAAACCCAATAATAAAGTACAAAGCCAATTATCCAATAGGACCCACAGACACTTATGTTATCAAATATTAGTGTAGGCTCATAACGTGGGGGATATATGTGTATGAAAACATAAAAGCAAGGTTCTTTCTTCAACGATTTTTTTCTTTTTCACAAACTTTCAAATACAGTATCAACAACCGTCTACAGGCCTTTTTTTGTCCACCTACTATTGAAGACGGTTACTGAAACTGTAAGGAAAGCTTGTAAAAAATGGGAAATTAAAAAATCATGGTTTTATGTTAAAGTATGCTATCATTTAGCTTATACATTTCAATTCAACAGTGAGGACTTAACCAAGACTGCATCTTGTGCAGAAAATGTGCTTGTATATGAAACATCAAATAATACGTTTCTAATATAAATCAGTTCACGTTAAACTATAAAGACATTTTGTTTGTTTCTTTGTTAATAAACATATACAAACAAAATGGACTATCCCTGCTATGTCCACCGCAAATATCGAAACCTGATTTTTAGTATGATAAGCCCTCAGACCTCCCGCTGAGCTTGCAAAGATGTATCGTGTTATGATGATGACAAAACCTTGTCGAAACGTTGTACATTTGCTGTTATGTTAAACTTATATTAAAGTTTTTCTTCATTACCCATTCAAGCCGTATCTATTTGATAACAACGTCCCCCAGTGGCACAGCGGTATATCTGCGGACTTATAACGCTAGAAACCGGGTTTCGATACCTGTGATGGGCAGAGCAATATGTATACTTTTTCATCTGATCGCAAAAGTAATGATTGGTAAATACTTATATTATTAAATTTCTAGTCAAACTATTACATGTATATTCTAGGAAAATCAAAGTTTTGTAATTCTAAGCGTTTCATTGATGTAGGATAACTTATGTTCTAAGAAAGAGATAAAGAAACATCGAAACGTATTGATCTGTTTGATTTTAAAATAATACGTAATTAATAATTGAAAATAATAACATTAGTTTTATATATATCATGCATTCTCTCTTACCATTTTTACATACAATGTTGAAGTGAAGCAAAGAAGGTAACAAACAAATCATCAAAGATTATATTGTTTATTTACAGCTTACTGATAATATTATCATAATATATCGTAAAAACTAAAACAGAAGATCTAATGGGAAAATATTTTGTTTGTATGTATATATATATATATATACTCTCATATTTTACACTTTTTTTATAAATCATCTTGTGTCGAATAATGAAGAATTCAATGTTCTAAGCAATACATGAAGTTTGTGTATCTAAAAGGTCTAAATTTGTTTCTTAGGAAATTAACAGACTTTTTCTGTTATTAGCGCTCCTAGTAACGACTATTTGAATGAATGCTTAACACTGGTTATTCTTAAACTACAATCGGTGTTTTAACAGTTATATAAAATAAATTATTTGTTGTTTTATTGTAGTTATCCTAGTGATGACTATTTGAATGTTTGACTGAGTGTTTATGACTGATATATTCATAAACAGCAGTAGGTGTGTTTTTGTCTTACAGCTAGATAAAATCAATTATTCTTTGTTTTATTCTTATTATTTTCATAATTACAGTACTTCTAGTTCAATTATAGTGATTATTAATAATTATACTTAATTCCATGTTAATTTGATGCTAAATGCCTTGCTTGCTTTACCTTCTTATTTCAAATCACTGATATTATTTCATTAACTTCTCAACAGGAACAAGACTGGTTGAAATGCTTTTTAGTCAGTAACCAAGAAGAAGGGACGTTTTTAGATGTCATTGAACCAGAATGAAGGTTCTTCTCATGTATCAAGTGTTCTTGCTGTATGGAGTATTAACAGCTTTCAGCTCTCGGCAAGTGGTAGAACCAACCATAGATTCTTCAAAGGTCCAAATTACGTTTGGTGTAATATTTCCAAAAACCTTACTCCTCACAGTAACGAGATCTTACGACAAGAAACTTAGAGAATCTGTCGAAGCTTTCACACTCAGCAAATACGTAAAATATAAGTTTAAAAACTTCTATGAAATCACTTCGCCTCCTAGAGCAGACTTGTCTTTGAACCCAAGCCCTACCGATATACTACAGATATTGTGTAACAGTGTGGTTAAAGAAAACACAATTGCTATTCTATACTTCACCAATTCGGAGATATTTGGCAGCAATACGGCATCTGTACAGTATTTATTGCAGCTCACAGCATACATGGGAATTCCTGTAATAGCATGGAACGCAGACAACATTGGAGTTCAACAGGTAGGACGAGTGAATCACCAAATGTAGTACAGAATTTTGACACTTAAATGGCGGATTTATATTAATATTGAAGTATGTACACATGCAAGTACAGACTATATCAGTTTAAAATTTTTAAAAAGCATTGCAAAAACTAAAACATTAATAACTATAGATCTAATTGATTGCGTTGAGTATTACTTATACGATGTAATCTTACAGAGTTAATAGTCAACTGCGCATGGAATTATATTGAGATAATTTCTTAATTATGATGCAACTTATTCTTCAAAACAACTGTCCACGTTTTTTTAAACTATATTTTATTCTGTTTGTGCGAGACCTTCCTTTAATGTACATTTATATGCTAGTGTGTTCTATGGTATCTCTATACAAGTAACGAAATATCACAATATATATATAAACAAACTATAATCATTGTAGGTCTTTGGGTTAGCTTTCGTATGCTCTTAATGATCTGTATGGTTACCTTTAACTACTTACAGCTGTCATAAAATAAATATCGATTTCAGTTGTTATTTCTATATACCAATTGTGTAACCCCTAAAAAAAGGTTTATTTTAGATACTTGTACATTATAGCAAGGCCAGTTTCTAGATCAAGTCAATCTTAATTAAAATGGTTTTACTTGTTATTCTAATATCACCTTTGGTGTCTAGAAAACAAAACTTAAAAAAAATTATTTTTCGGATATTAGTGTTATACATGTTTAATTATAGTTAAAATAAACGGAACTGAGCATATATAAAGTTAGCAAAGATGGTTAATACAGATTATTTTACAATCATCATTGTTGATATCGATTGCTGTCTGTGAAGCTGCAGAGGGTTAATCACCCTCTGTATGACAATGTAGTGAGGTGTGGCCACTGATGCGAGCCATGGCGCCATAGGCGACGTCCTTGGCACCTATATGTTCCATTCACACGAACTCTCAATTATTTGACAGAGAAATGCCGCCACGAGTATTCTTATAGTTCGAACACAATATATGTAACAACCTTTTCCGAGAAAAGATATTGTATAGCTAAATTGCTAAATGATGTATAAACTTGAGAACTAATCACATTCTTTGATGAATTATTTAATTAAGATATTGATCAAAACACATTGTTTGATGTACTGATCAAAGATCGCTACGTATAAAGCAAAAACGTACTCACTGATAGAATTAAAAATCCTTAATTTCGAAATATTTATCTATTGCTTAAATAAATTTAGCACATTGGTTATAGTGGAAGTAATAGGGGCCAGGCTCAATCAAGTCAAAATATTCATATCTCCTAGCTAATTTACCTCTTTCTTTCTTTTTTTTTACTACATAATGTTGTAATTTAGTTGATTTAACCTAAAACGTTGTTAATAAATTTTCAGGAAATTCATTATCACTGAATGTTTCACAATAACATTTTTAGAAACAAGAGGTTTTACATTTTATATGTACACGAAGATTTAATAATGCACAAGTCTTTATGTACATGAAACTTTACTAAGTACGTAGTCTATATAAGTGGAATTTTAGCTAGGTACACAAATCTATATTTACACAGAGTTTTACTACATACACAGTCTATATGCACACGGAGTTTTACTTAGTACACAGTCTATATGCACACTAAGTAAACTCTCCACATGTACTCAGAGTTTTACTAAGTACGCAATCTATACACGAGGAGATTTAACGAAGTACACAAACTATAGGTGCACGTTATTAATAATTAATAATATATAAAATAAGTAATATAGCTTTCAAAATTCTTATCCGGTGACGTGTATAAAATGGATAAAAAAAATTACATTTTACTGACTTAATCCAGTTCACACCGTAACAGTTCTTGTCACGTGATTTGATAATATAAATGGCGTCTCGACCACTACTATGTATGTCGTATCCCATCCAGACTGCTTTTGAGTAAAAGGTCTCGCCGATGTTGGATATAATGTGGTTGACTCAGAAACTGTAATGAATAATAACCAAATATACACTCTACCTACATGTTTTAAACTTAAAGGTTAATGGAAATGCTTTTTATGCTAAAAGTGACGTATGCATAGTTAAATGTAAAATACATGCTAGAATATCAATGCCCGTGCTTTCATAAAATGTAAAAATCATATCTGACTACTTGCTATTAACATTAATTTTTCTTAGCATGAGTATTATTCGCATGATAGCTATTCTGATGTATTTTGAATATTGTTTATTATTGGGCTACGTCAGTTGTTTATGGATTAGAATTCTCTAAATCATTGTTTCACTTCTTAAGTTTATAAAATCAATTGTTGAACATAAAGAACTGTTTAACTTTTTCCAGACTTCAATACATAGTTGGTCAAATATTCACATATTTTTTACAGTATAATTATGTATCCGAACAAATGTTACTCATACTTTTATAGACTTTAATATCTAGCTGTATAAATATCGAATACTTATATTAATTATCAAATGATTTCATTCATACTGGCATTAAAATCACAACGAGAGACTGCCGAGAATAGTGACATTTCAAAGTTGATTTATCATTTTAATATTAAATGATGTTTTGCTGCTCTACTGTTTTTGCAATGGAATAGAAGCCTTCGAAATATTTACAGATAGTAGTCACTGTCTTATAGATTTTGTTATTATGATAATACAGTAAAGCTTGGTTTGTTCTGTACTCCTGAATTAAAACTGTTTACAATTTCCAGCTAAAATATCATACCTGAATTGTAATTTTCCATGTACTAAGCAAACAAAAACACAAAGTCTAGGATAACCAACATTTTAGTACTTAGAATAATGGATATTATTGAAACCTAGTAATATTACATCTTTGTTATGTGTATGTATATCACTGATAGATTGTATTTTGTATGGTACTACATCAGACTACTATATAATTTTGAAATAAGAAAAATTTATAAGTTTTTAAAGGGCTTTTAATCACATAAAATTCGACTCATCACAGTACGTAAACATGTACGTATATATATGCATACGGTCAACATTTAGGATTGTATTTTTCCAAATTTAACATTAATATTTTGAAACGTTTGTCGATCTTTTTACTTATTATTCTCTGAAAAAT
>NW_013665644.1:128388-134314 GCF_000517525.1 Limulus polyphemus | reverse complement strand
CATCAGGTACTATAACAAAACCTGATGATGACAAAACCTTGTCGAAACGTTGTACATTTGCTGTTTTGTTAAACTTATATTAAAGTTTTTCTTCATTGCCCATTCAAGCCGTCTCCAAACATTATTAATCTTCATAATTAATTAACGCTTTGCCGTTACTAGAGTAATAATGATCCCGAAAACTACTCAATATTTGTTTTTCAAATTCTTATAAGTACAGGTTTTGCTTCTTTCCTTTTGTATAAGGACATTTTTACTTAGAAAAGGTCACCACTGAGCTCTACGTCCTGGTACACATGTCATTAATGACGATGTTTTTATTAATCTTAGATAGTCACCTCATAAAAACTAGCGACTATTTAGGTGTGCTTCAGTCTTTGATTGATTGTAATATTACCTAAACTGTATTATTTCCATAATTTCCTTCACTTTAATACTGGTATAAGTATTTTAAAGAATAAATATTAATACACATTGTAATTATCAGGGCCTTTCAAAAGTTTCTTGAAACTAAAGTAGGTGAAAATGGGTAACCATCGTTGTAATAATGTTAATATAAGATTCACCATTAAATTTTGAAGGTAAAAAACTATCAGAAACTGAAAACAAAACTAGAAAATTGTATATGTATAAACGTACAAAATTAGCTTTTTCCTTATTTCCCCCAAAACGTTTTTATGCGCGTGAATAATGAAGATTGTGATATTTTATTAAATTTAAGAATTGTTAATCAATTGTCATATAATAGCTTAAAAAGTTCATTCACTGTGATTAATACTCCATTCATTTTATACATCAAAGCCTCAAACTTATTGGCATTATATATACAGTGTGTTGTGTCTATTCATTCAGAAACAATGAAAGCTTCTTAATATAAATTACGAGCTGTTTAGATTAGTATACAAATAAACTTGCAGGTCATTGTTTACTTGTTGAAACATGTTCGTCATTCCTTGATAATTAGACCTTCTAACATACTAATAAAAGCTTTTTTTCCCGTTAATATTTTATTTCTGATTAAACAGTTACTTCTTTTTTGTTGCATCTATTTTTTCCTAAGATAAGACGAATTTAATACTTGAGAGTAGGGATTAAAAGTAAGGTTTATTCTAACCTTTCTTACGTGTTTTCTGATAACACTCCATGTAAAATGAAAACAACAAACTAACATAAAAATGATTTATTGTCAGTAAATAATCCATTAATCTTGTGCTTAGAAAGTTTATCGCTCTCTCCCCAAATTTGCTGAATCAAACTATTTTAAAAGTCCTTGAATGTCATTTGATTTTAAGTTTAAAATAAGATTTTTTTTGTATTGAGTATCTTTTTAATAACTTAATAACTCCTCACTGGATCGTTTTGAAAATTACAATGCTAGTGGGTCCCTGAAGCTAAAACAATCAATATATGGTATGTAACAAACAAAGTTAATAAAAATAGATAATAATATTATTGTTTAGATTGTAAAACTCTCTCTTCTCAATACTGAAACTAATATTGTTTAAGTCTAATTAAGAATACTTTTATTTTGTAACTGTTCGCAGATACACTCAAAATTTAAAAACTATCTTACGTGCCTTTGAAAGCAGTTATTAAATATATATTTATTTTTATTCAATTCTAAATAATATATTTTAATTCATAACTAATTCAATATAGCTTCAGCCTCCTACTTTTTTATGTTATGTGGTGCTGAATTTTTCAATATATACACATTGAATGTTGTATGTACTTGTGGAGTTCAAATGCTTTCGATTAAACAATGACCTAATTAACTAGTTTGTTAATTTAAAATATTATATCTATTAGAAACAACATAAATAAACGCAGATTTACCTACTTTGATCATTTTATTTTACTTTATTTTGAGATCAAGACCGCTGCTTTATCGCAATACAAATCTAGTTATAAAGAAAAATATAACTATTAACGCGGAGAAAAACCTGGATTATTCATTTTGTTGTCAATATCAGCTCACGTTATGAATGTCGAAGAATAATGCTCGTTATTGACAACCAATAAGATTTCCTGCGTCATGATCCTGTAATAAGTTTCGAGTAACACTATCAGCTAAAATATAAAGTTACATTTCCGTGTTATTTGGGCTGAGTTCTCACGTTCAAATCTTTGTATTTTGTGTTTTTTTGTACCTACAAGTACATGATGAAAAATAATTAGTATCACATATATTGTTTATTTTGCTACACAAAATTTAGAAAACTTTATAATAAAAAAAATCCACCTTAATATCAGAGTTTTGAAAAATAATTTAAAGAGTTTATTAAATCAATCAGTTGATCAAATAATTTACTTATTCACGAAATCATGTTTTATATTTTGTATTACAATACTCAGAAGTTAATTATTGTTGTTACCGTTGTGTATATACACGTAATTTAAAGATGGTGTATCTAAATATCAGTCAGAAGATTTATCATTCACATAATTTCGGGATGTAATCTTTATTAACCCCCTGTTGACAACTTGATAAACTAAACACGTCTCAGTAACAAACAATGTCTTGATGGTGGAATTGTTATTCATTTCAAGCAGGCCTTATTGCTATTTGCTATAACATGGTAGACATTTATTTTTATTTTCTCACCTGATGCTCATATATAAATATCGAAAACTCAAAAAAATTGATCAATCAATATTTTAGCAAACACAATTCCTATCTTCTAAAAATAGTTTAGATCTTTGTTTATTAAGAAATCAGTTTGTTAAAGGCCTTGGTTTCACAAGTTTGAAAAATTGGCCCTGTTTATTACATGTAACTCTAGAAATTTTGAAAACAACTGAACATTTTTCATAAACTTAAATCTTGTTATAAATATATAGTCAATTATTATCATTTCAGACTAAAATCCAAGTGTAGCTGAACAGATGAATATACAAAAGAATCCTAATTTTTTTAAATTTTCTTACAAAGACGCATATTGATGCCGCCAATCTATGGGAAAATCAAGTGATTAATACGTAATGAATAAGGGTAGTATGTTTCATAATTTCAAAGGAATCTGGCAAAGAGTTCTCAATTTATGGAAGTTGAAGGTAGGAGCAAATTAATTCAGAAAGGTTTCACCAAATTACTTCTAACAAGCGAAAAATATTTTAAAAGTCATTACATGATATGTATATAGATAGTTTAATCGATTTAATACCAAATGAATCAACTTGTACAAATTAAACTTTAATAATGTATACAATATTTCATTTGGTTCTATAATACGTAGATTGAATAGATTAAAAAATATGCATGAAAAGACATTTTCATACATACATTCAAGATTTTCTCCTAAAAAGGATTTGTGTCAGAAACAGCACACACAGAAGGAATATTATAGATCAGCGTTGTGTATCAAGACATTCGTATACAGCCCTTTTAACATTATAATTATAAGGCTTGGCTTTTGATGATAAGATTACGATAATACTTGGTGGAAAAAAATTACATTGACAATTTCATCACTAATTATACCAGTTTAGAAAACAAACCTTTGAAAGTGTTAACTTTGACGTGAAATATAACAGGATATATATATTCTTCATTTTGTAAGGATAATAAAGTCTAATTATTTTTTCTAATACAAATTACCGATTTTTGAGAAATTGCAATTTAAGAAAGGTAGTTAAACAATGTCTACATTAGTTATGCATGTATAAAAATATGTGTTTGTAAATTATAAGAATAAGAAGGAAACTAAGCGTTATTAGTCTGTATTAAGAATTTCAGTGTTCGAAATCAGTTGCAGTTTATTTCAACTTGTTAATTTTATACTCTTAAGACACTTGAACAAATAGATTTCGACACTACGTGTTTAATATTTTATTCATTTAACAAGTTCAAACACAAGAATATAGTTCACTGACTCAAAGATAATTAATAAATTTTACCCAAATTCTGTGATATAACTTACACCAAACTATGTATTAATAACTACTACTGTAAATAAATTAAAACCAGTTGTTTTGTTATTTTGATTTATTTCATATAATTAGAACACTTACACATACTTAATATTAGTCTAGAAATGTAGTTAATATTATATCTCATGCTTACGTGAGTTTAGCATGTATCTTTAGAACATTTTATTTACATTTCTTAGTTTCAGTGATTTCCATATTTCGATTTCCTATACGTACATAGTTTATTAAAATGTTTATTAAAGAAGTATTCATCACACGTTACCTTCTAGTTTTGAAGAGTTGAATATTTTAACAATGAAAACAGAAAACATCTTTCACAAAACTGAAAACAAAAAACAATTATTTGTAGCTTGTACACTAATATCAGCTAACACCCCACTTCACTTACTATATGTAAAACATTAGTGCAATATCTATATGATTATAAGATACTATAGGAAGCAAAAACAAAAGTTAATTTAATGAAAGCGATAATGTTTCAAATAAGCCCCTGTTTTTGTTTTGTGTGTGTTTGATTCTGCAGCTGCTTTGTTAATGTAAATATTCTATTTTCATTCTTAGGCTGAACACACCTTACAAAAGTTAAATATTTTTGTTGATAGGCTTTTAAATACTTTGGAGGTTGACTTTGTCCGCCCGTCATATCAAAAACTGTCACAAGAAGCTAAAGGTTTGGAATGATAAGCTGAAGAGAGTAAAAACTACTTTAAGATTACTTACAAAAGTTTTGTGGGAAGCTTGGAAAGTAAACAAAATAAACATGTTTACAATAACTGGATTTCCTTTTTCATCTTTGATGAATTCCATTAAAATAAATAGCTATGTTATACTTTAAGTTTAAAATATCCGTACAGTGATAATCGATGGACTTTAAATCTCAGTAATACTGAAGGAACAAAAATTATTGTTTTTAACCAGCATTTATAGTAGAATCTTTGTAAGATATTTAATCACTATTTATTTTGCCTTAATACTGAAAATCAAGAATTGAAAACAAAAAAATAGAACAAGTTATTGTAGTAAATCATCAGGTTATTTTTACCTCTCAAGAAACATCAGACGCCCAAGGAGAGAATTCCAAGTTTTAGTCAAAACGCTTTGTGATTTAGATAGTTTGTTTGTTTGTTTTAGAGCAAAGCCACGTTGGCCTATCTGCTTATGTCTACTGCGGAGAATCGAACCCAATATTTTAGCGTTTTTAGTCCGTAAACTCACCGCTATGTTTTAGATAGATAATAAATTTTGAAATAACGTAGTTTCAAAAAATACATTTCATAACTGTAACGCTAAATATACACATCAACTTTTAAGTAATTGTTGTATTTACAAATACATTATTTCTGATATGAAAACAAAATTTCGTTCAGATCGAACTTACAGAATTGCATATTAGTTACTTATAGGAGAATATTCCGTATTTGTGATATTATAGATGGCAAACTAAAAATAATATTCAGGTACATCTTATTATTCACATTCTTTTGTGAGTAAATGCTACATTATCTTTGATATAAAAGTTATATAAGATTAATATAAAACCTATTTGTATGTTGTTCACCGTAAAGCGTGAAGTGTCAACTACGATCAGTATTTTTGATGAGTAATCATATTTATTAATGAATATCTTATTATTTATATTCTCCATCGTGCTACAAAAATATTTTATGTCACAAAAATATGACCATTTTCTTCATTTATTTGCTTATGCATTTCTTAACATAATTTTGATTCAAAAATAACCATAAAAAATTATATTAGCCCATTGCCACGTAGCAATACCTGGAAAAATTTCCATTATTTATGGCATGTACTATGCTTTATACCAAAGGTTAAACGGACCTGAAAATACTTCCGACATTTCTTCAGTCTGTTAGCACTATAATTTGAGCTTCTATCCAAATTCTCTACTATATTCAGTCTTGGCCAAAATGTTTACACATTTTGTAACAAATGATATCATAATTATTAAAATGGAATACAAATACACTAACCGCTG
>NW_013665644.1:120855-128378 GCF_000517525.1 Limulus polyphemus | reverse complement strand
GTTCTATGGATATCACGAACAATTTATTAGAACTGCAACCAATTCTATCAGACACCCGTAGAAAGTTGTGTGATTCAGAATTTCATCTATCACAACAAAACCTTACCAAAACATATGTAATGACAAAATATAACATCATATTATTATAAACAGTGTACGTAACCTTATATCAGTTCATATTAAACATTCAGTAGTTGGTTGGTCCTCCTCGTACTCTAATAACCTCCGCAAGGTGAGGTGGCATGCTGTCGATGAGGTTATTGATGTAATCCGCCATGATTTCATCCCAATTGGTCACTAAAAGATGCTGCAACTCAGCAAAGTAGCTGGTTTATGGTCGTGGTTAGCAATTTTCCGGCTCAGTTCTGCCTAAGAGTTCTCAATGGGATTACAATCTGGCCATGGCAACCTTGTCCAAGTAATCCTGTACAATACACGCAATGTGGGAAGTAGTACTATCATACTGAAACACAAAGTTATTGCCAAACCTTGTCCTATCATATGGCAGAAATATCGTCTCCGTGTGATGCCTCTAGGAGGTGTCATTGACCTTTCTCTGGAGGATATGTAGAACAGTTTTTCCACCATGATGAATAGATCCTCAAACATGTACTATACCACCTTCTGTGTGTTCTCTGTGGAAAAGACAGCCTTCCGTCATCTGTTCTCGAGGCAAACGACAGTAGAACGCCAGCCTTTAAGCCAGTTCAATAAATGGATTAGTTTAAACCACACACTATAGTGGATCACGTCTTTACACCACTTCAATGAATGGATTAGTTTAAACCACACACTATAGTGGATCGCCGTCTTTACACCAGTTCAATAAATGGATTAGTTTAAACCACACACACTATATTAGAATACTGGCCTTTATGCCAGTCCAATAAATTGATTGATAATTTATATGAATTACGTATTATGCATGTAAAGTACCTTTCGTCACAGACTTAATAGACGACTTCAAATTGTTGTAATATGGCTTTATGTTATATCCTCTGCAGCAAATGAAGCAACTCAATGGCCTCTGTGATTTTCACCATTGCTAATGAAGCAGGACACTGCCTCTCCAATTTCTTTCAATTCTAACAGCGTTTCTGTATTGTCTTGTTACCTATGTATATGGAGTTGCTCACAAGTCCATAAAAAATAGTTAGACAATTTTTTTCTGCAAACTAAATTAAACACATACAACACACAACTATTTATTGCAGTGATAATATAATATTCCTTACATAAGTGTAGTATCTTAGGAAAAGGTTTATGTATTAACATGCGAAATTTAAATAGAACTTGATGTAAGTCATATATGTAGTAAGCTGGAAGATCTAAAACAGTTTCAAATTAAGCAGTGTTTTTATCAGTGTATTGAACGCTGGTGACCACCTTAGCTTAATGAATATTAAAAATATTCACAATTGTTAGAAACGGTCATGTGATCTGACATTCACGTGATTGGTTGTTCAACCTACGGTCGTAACTGAACATTTTGTACAATGTGGTGAAGGAAGATGTTATCATCTAATTCTAATGTGTAATTACTTAAATAAAGTTACACTTCACCAACTTAATATAATTCTCGCCGAAACAGTTGTTTTTAAAGCAATTGATGGTATAAATAACACCTCGACCACACCTACTGTATATCTGTAGTAACCCAGCGAGCTTATGAGTCCTGGTATTTGGCGAAAGGCCTCTTCAATACTGGATACACGAGATATATTGTAGTTGATATATGATTACATTCTTCTTTACTTTCTCTCATAATCTCTTATATTCCATAATGCTAAAGTCTGACCAAACTAAATCATAAGGTTGAACAAAGAGACACTTGTTGATTTCAGGGATGGGTCGAGTGCTGGAGATTAGTAATCGAACACAAATACGAATACTTCATATTTTTTATAAATGCGAATACGAAAATTAATACAGAAAAAATGCTAAGTATTCGAATACAAATAAATAGGAATGTATTCATGAATACTTTGTTAGGTAATATACAATAATGGTAAAACAGCAGACGATAAGATTTCAATATTTTTATTTTATGAAACAAATAAAATGTGAACAAGTAGTAACATTTCAATACTTTTATTTTTCAAAATGCAATAACAAAGTTTTAGAACCAAAATAAATTTTTAAAGGAAAATTACAGATATTATAACTGTCCATTGTTCTTTATGAACATCAGTCTCTCAAATGTCTTGTCAGTGAGGATGCAGCGATCAGGTGTGAAGGTTTTGCTTCCGATGCTAAACAAACGCTTAACGGGAGCAGATGATGCTGAAATACTCAGATAGCAATTGGCTAGTAGAGATAGGGTAGGAAAGTTGTTCGTAGATTTTCCAATAACTTTGAGGGTTGGGTTCTTCAGGAATGCAGAACCATCGAGGTAGGTGTTGATCTTTGTATTCTCTGAAGATGAGGTGGCTGGTTTCTTGGAGGCAGCAAAAAAACTAAAGAGCTGACTTCTTTTGCGAGGGAGGGAATTTACATTCCTCTTGTGGTTTCATGGTTGTAGGATTATTTGTTGAAGAAACTTTTTTTACTTCTTGCTGCAGAAGCATTAGATTAAATTCATAGACCATAGGTCTAGTGAAACACCAGTGAAGTTTAAATCTGGGATCCAATGTCGCAGCCAAACAGAAAACATTTCGTTACTCATACTGAGTCAGCTGGCGTGAACGGATTTCTTCAGTGCAGAGATAAGTTTGGAATTACATCTCAACTGAATACTGTCAGTTTTAGTCATCAGCCCATAAACACATGACACTACATAAAACCGGAAGTAACAATGTTCTATCCCTGGCTGAAATCTGTTGTCTCTTCATAAAGAGACAGTATTGTCACCAAATCTGTAAGCACAGTTCGATCATGAAAAGTAGGTTTCGATGTACCAGTGTCTAAATTATCCAACTTCTCCTGGCGAATCTTCAATAAAGACTTAATCATCTTCATTTCTGAGTTACATCGTGTTGGTGTTATCGACTGAACTCTCTCTCAAGTAGACCAGCTGCTTGTGTCGATTTTCGAATTTAGAACACGATGGCTGATGCTTTGGAAATTACTTTCAGCAATGGTCCAGCTTTTTTCATGTCATCCCTGACCACAAGCTGTAGTGTGTGGGAAAAGCAGAGGTCATGTTCAGGATGAAATTCTGATAAATTGTCTGCTGATTTAGATTCATCCAAAAGTTTATTTTCTGAGTCACTATCTGTAGGTGAGCTAACACCATCTTCCATACTAGGTAGTGTTTGCGGTTCAAATCTAGGCAAGCAGAAAGCCTTGATCATGATGGATGCGTTATCAGACACTTTGTTATATGACACTTTGTTGTTGATGTTAAAGAGATTTATTATTTCATCATATTGAGCTATAATGGAATGTTTCCCTTGGGAACGAAGCGTGTACTGAAAGTGAAGTTAATATGCCGCGGATGTAATAATGACAGTCTAGAAATCTGATGAGCACAAACGTTGACAGTTACTCTTACAATATTAAGTATTCACTAAATCATTCAGTTAATACCAATACTATGCCATTGAATTGAAATATAAATATTTTAATTTTCCTTACCAACGTATTCGAATACAAGTACGAATACTCACAAAGCTGTATTCGAATACGAATATCCCATTTTCATCTGCATTTTAAAACACATGACTGATTATCAAATGTCAGATTTGCATGATAATATACAAACGCAAGTGACTAACATTATTTGATCATGGTGGCTTTGCTTAATCGTGGCTATAGTGTTAGACGTTTTTCTTTGTTTACTACTTATTCATATTTTTGTATCTGTATCAAACAATTAGATAATCTTTTAGACTGTATTCACCCTACTGTTTATTCGTTTTTCAGCATGTTTCGGGGTCACGGATCCTTCAGTTGGCACCTTCTATGGAGCACCAAGCCGCTGCTATATTGAGTATACTGAGAAGATATCTTTGGCACCAATTCTCCATCGTTACCACACTTATAGGTGGACATGACGATTTCGTGCGTGCCGTGAGAGACCTTGTTCTTGAGAGTACAGATTTTACGTATGTTGTTAAATACTACGTAGACAAGAAAACTTTACTATGACATACGATATACGGATTTGACTTTTTTGTTATTAAGGTTTTTTGTTTATTTGTTTGTTTGTTCTTAAGCTCAAAGCTACACAATAAGCTATTTGTGCCCTGCCCATAGCGAGTATCGCAGCCCGAATTTTAGCGTTACGAACACACGGGTTTACCGCTGAGCCACCTGGAGGGTATTACTGAAGGAGGTACACAATTAATTTGACTCAAAGTTTCTTTTTATGTTAAGAAGATCTTTCTACTTAGTCGTATAAGATATATAGTATATTGATTTCATTATTTTTACAATAAAAGTATCATTTTCCTAATACTTAAGCCTCTGGGCCCGGCATGGCCAGGTGATTAGGGCGGTCGACATGCAGTCTGAGGGTACGAATCCCCGACCCACCAAATATTCTCGCCCTTTCAGCCGTGGGGGTGTTATAATGTGACAATCAGTTCCACTATTTGTTAGTAAAATAGTAGCCTGAGAGTTGACGGTAGGTGATAATGACTAGCTGCCTTCCCTCTAGTCTTTCAGTGCTAAATTTTGGGACGGCTATCACAGATAGCCCTCTTGTAGCTTTGCGCGAAATTCATAACAAACCAAACTAAGCTTAAGCCTCTTTCCTCTTCGTGGTAGCTCAATGGTAAGCTTGAAGGCTTAGAACGCTAAAATTCGTGATTAGATCCCTTCGGTGGAAATAGCATAGATAGCCCATTGCGCATTTCTGCGCTTAATCATAAAACAAACAAACTTACAGTCCTATTAAGACATAGTTGTAGTCTTAGCAGGCTTATTTCGAACTTTAAACTTGATATCTACCTTTCGAAACCACATTTTAGGACATCAGTGTTGCAACAATGCGTTCTATATTTTTATATAAACTAATAAGTTAGTTCAATTTTGCTTTTTTTTTTAACTCGCCCCTCACGAACCAGTGGGGGACATTTTTGTTGAAAAACAAAATAAAACACAACCCCATCTGGTTTTTTTAATTTGAACTGAAATTTTTTGGACATTTTTATTGACTAAAAAGAAGGCATTTCCCGCCCTCTTTTAGCGTTGGGGCTGCGAAAAATGATTTGAAGTGGTAAGGTGACTGAAATTCGTCAGCACATCACCAGGTTAAAGACCAAGCACAATAAGCTTGGAAGTCCCCAAATGACACGCAGAATTATTCAGGAACCGTTTAGAACCACCTTGGTAGATATTGTGCAGCAAACCGAGTACAATATTATGCCTGTAACTGCTTTCAAAGTATTCATGTCTGCTCATCCTACTGCTGACTATCGTAATGCTTCGACCTTCCCTTCCGAATCGCGGGTAAAATCGTTCGTATCTCGTTTGAAAGCTAAACATAAAAAGATGATACCAGAAGCATAAAAGGTTGGCAATTGCTTAATTAATGATGCTTGGAATGTGGCTTTATTGATTTATACTGAATTTACTCCCAGCTGGTAGACCTTAGTACTAGCTAGTATGGATACTTGAGGATGCTGTATTTCACTTAAAAATTTATCAATTAACAAACGAAAACTTGTCATGAAGTTGTTTCGAAAAGATAATTCAAAAACACCCCCTTTGGGAGTTTTGCATTGAACTTACTTATAATATTCAACAAATTATAGTGTAAAGACAACCCTTGGCTCCTGAGGGACGTTTTAAATCTTAGCTATTGATCTAACAATACAATTAAGCTATGTTTAGAGGAGGAGCTCGACAAATAATCAAATAGAAAAATTTACTTTAACACAAAGACAATAATTATAAGTGTACAAGCAATCCGAAAATAAAGCCAGTAGATAGTACACGTTTTATATGATTTTGTCCAAGGTGAAAAATCTCATTACAGCATTTTAGAACATTACAGTGAAAATTATTTATTTACGCAGTACTAGTATCTTCTACTGTTAGTGATTCTAAATGTTTGTGTTTTTTTTCTGATATCCATGTTTTGGTTGTGAGAAATAAGATTTCTATCACTTTTTCTATGAATGTAATATCTGGTCATGAAGCTGTAGAAGTTATGAAATTATAAGCAAACTCAGGAAAATTACATTGCATACATTTGTGTTAAGTGCAACCCAGAATAAAAAACAATAAAACATGAATAGCATTTTTATTTTCTTTGTTCTTGTTAATAATGACTTATTTGTATGAACTTAAATAATTTTTCCAATGATAAAGAGGTTACACAATTTAAAAAAAAGTTTCTCGTTTTTCTACAGCCAGTGTAATGCATTTCTTCTACGTTCTTGCCTCTCCTTGTCTTTTATTTTATTATTTATTTACACTTATGCTATTCACAAATTCATCATGTTCAAAGAATTGTGCAAGGTTTATAGATTTTTGTTTTCAAATAAATATTTAAGTTTCTTCAACGTCAAATTGCAAAAAAAGAAAAGAAAATGTAAGACTAGGCCAGGAGCTACAGAACAAAAAGTTTATAGAAGCTGCTTTAAGTTCGAGGCAGCTTTACAAAAACCAGAAACAGAACAATATGAATACCATTTCCCAGAATAAATTTTTATTCATATAGTATTTCAGAGAGGAGGAAACACTAATCTTCTATATCATATTTATCTATTTGTGGAAAGGTTTGTTTCATTAATATTTGAAATGCTTTCAATAGGTTGTAGACTAACGCACGGTTTATGTACATTATAAAGTAAAACGAAACAAGATTGAAAATAACGCTAAAAGGTAGGGTACCTAACCGAAAGATAGCTGCATTCTAGTATTATAAGAAAAAATGGTTTATTAAATTAGCTATATTAATTTTTAGTTCTGGTCTTTCTAGGTCTTTGATTTGATTAGACATTAATTAATAAATATATTATATTATCCAATCTAATCCTTAATAGTTGTGGTGCTATTTGGTTTAATTACTCCAAATCAACAACTTGCTATAAACTAAAGCCAATTGAATACGTGTAAATCAAATGAAGTGTGAGCTTTAATTATAATTAGACTAAAGATATAGCCATAAAAATTGATATCAACGTAAACAGTATTCAACCTCTTTTGGAAGAATAATAAATATATTATTTATGAAATAAACATAACATTATTCTGATATTTATGAAACTTAATTTGTACTTATTATAAAGCTCAAAATATTTGACACCATTTTTGTTCTTGAAAAACATTAACTTTTAATTGGGATTAAATTACGTGAGTTGTTTGGTAGAAACTATAAACAATAATATTTATACAGTAATACATTTTACTCATTAAATAAGAAATATGATATGTTTATATCCAGGAACGGTCTATGATTCATATAGTAAAGCCTATGTCCTATTCTTATTTGTTTATTCCCTAATATGTGATTTTTCCAGTTTTGGCATTTTTTATCTGAATTCTAAATTGTCATCACTATTAAAAAGAATTACTTTTTATTCCTTGGTAATCTATTTTCGCTACTTTCTTTGTGTTTTTGAATTATGAAT
>NW_013665644.1:103710-120729 GCF_000517525.1 Limulus polyphemus | reverse complement strand
TTTAATTATATATATATATATATATATATATATATATACTTCTCATCGTTAATGGCTGATGACATATGCAAAACGTTTCACTTTTATTAGCAAACTATTTTTATTAAAATCGAAGTTAGATATAAGTAAATAGCAAGTGTTATGTTGCTTAAGATAATGCGGTAGAGATTATTGATTAAAATTAACAATGTGTTCTGTTAGGTTTATTTTAACAACTAAGCTAAATGTTCCCAAACTAGGCTTATTCACATTATTCTCACAATACATTTTTGCAATGGAACAAACTTTTTGGTTTTTAACTAGTTTTTAAGCGTATGCGTTCTATGCTTTATGAAAGACTTTCGAATTGTAATATATCAAGACTTTAAAAGAAAAATTTAACCAAATTTGGGTGAATTATTTCAAGACAATCTCTATAAATATTCAGCTACATTAGAATGTATAGCTTATTGATTTTTATAGGAGATAATAATTAGTCATCAATTTAAATAACATATTTTTCCTTCAAATAATATCACTAGTTTCAATATTTTCTTCTAATTTGCATATTATCTGTAATTTAAGCAAATGTTTTAAACTTAATCATTGTTCTTCGTTTAAAGAATTTAATATTAAATTAATTATTATATTTCAAGTAATGATTAAGTGTTATAGCGTTTCTATGACACTCAAAATTATCACTAACTTAAATAACTTCTTTTTACTTCAAATATTAGCTTTAAATAAATTATTCCTTTTAAATATTCATAGATTTAATATTCTTGACATATTCGTGCTGAAAGGAAAAACCAGGGAAGAAATACGAACTGAACTAGAGCTTTTAAAAAATGGTGACACGCGAGTAATCCTTCTCTATGTTACCAAGGAGGAAGGAATTGACATAATGGGAGCAGCCAATGATTTAGGAATCACAGGGAAAAACTACATATGGATTGCCACTCAGTTATCTGTCGGATCGGGAACTGTGCACTCTGCCCCTAGCGAGTTCCCACTTGGCATGTTAGGTAAGGCACTTTTACTCTTATACAGTTATTGTGTTACTCTCACTGCTCGAAAATGTAACATTATCTTGTACGTGTTATTTTTCATTCTTTTATCTTCAGCAATTATAAACAGTAAGCTTATTAAAATAACTTTCATTATTACTTAATGGTAGGGATCGTTATGAAACAAACCACCTTTGAAAGGTCTGAATATTAACAAAGATTATTTCACAGTGTTCACTGAGCACAACTAAAGCTTATTATAGTTACAAAGCTGCTTAAATCGTTATATACGTGTTATAGAGTGAATCAAAATTTAACTATTTAAATGGATTTTCATCTGAGTAAGTGACTTTTCCAGACAAGCGTACAGAAAAAAATGATGAATCTTATTGCTCTAATTCTTGCAAAGAACTCTTCCATCTGGGATCCCAATGATTCCTTTCTTGTACCGAAAAGGATACTAGTATATATTGTAAAACGCGCGATGCGATACTTTAAGGGTAGGTTGATAGAGATCCGGATGAGTAATAAAATCAAATCTGGTATACGCGCACCCAACGATTGGAACTGCTGGTTCACAAAAATATAACTAGTAAAATGAAAACAAACAAGTATAATAAAAATAATAATAGTTTCATAAAGATAAGTAGGGATCGATATATACATAACCTAGCTAACCATAGTAATATAGAAAGTTTTCATGCTACAAAAGTATTGAAACATTTAATTATTTTTTCAAAATTATCTCTACTTTGGCAAATCACTGTAATTATGCTAGTCTGAGCCAAAGTAGATATATTTTTATTTTTATTTTAAGTAACTCGTTTTTTGTAGTTATGACTTCCTTGTTTCAATACTTTTGTAGCATTAAAATTTTCATTATTACTATAGCTAGCTAGGTTACGTATATATTGATCCTTACTTGACTTTATAAAGATTTTTTTTATTATACTTGTTGCTTATTTAACAGCAATGCTTAATGCCTACCGGATATCTCTAGATCTCAGATCCGGAACCTGTTATTGATTTTTCTTTATATAAAGGTTCAAACACTATTATTTCAAGACTGCCTCGTTTGCACCGTGAACTGATACTTGACTGAAGTAGTCAACTACAACTCTCTCCTCCACCCCTCTTCCAAAAAGTAAACTCGCATATATTTAAGCTATTATATCCTCCCCCCACCACACACATAAACCTCTCAACACAGATGAAATACTTTTATTTCATAGTAATGAAGCACTGTACAAAAATAATGTGTTTTTCTGGAGATCATTTCACTATCGAGAGGACAAGTTTTGATACTGTTTCCATTTCTTCAATTTCCATTGTAATTTTGGTGAGATAAACAATGACAAGCTACTTATCATATTTCGAATATCCATATAATTGACTATAACTTCGCGAAATCGAAGTTTAATATGAAGATAATGTGTAAAATTGCTCCTGTAGAACACCTTGGCTGATGAATTACAAAAGTCTCTAATATCTCCTCATTTATTTGGGAATATCAAACTTTTCTTCGTCAGTACTTTACAGAGTTCAAATCAGAATTGTGTTAACATAGCTTTTCAAATCTTTTACATCCCATAATACATGGTCCATGAAACTTTTTGCTCAATATTGAAACTCACCAGTTAGGTTAGAAGAGCAAAATATAATTTTAACAATAAACTGTAATTGTATAGATATAGCATTTCAAAAAGGACTTTATGGGTAATGAAATAAGACATATAAGGAAAAGTTTTAAATGTTATTTTTATACACTGCAAATGTTTGTCTTTTGCATGTTTTGTTTGTTGGTAAGCTATCTGCGCTGTCCCCATCACAGGTATCGAAACCCGATTTTTAGTGTTATAAGCCTTCAGACGTACTATCGGCAATTAGGACACTTTTTAGAGCACCCACCTCTAGATTTTATTTTTTTCTAGTTTCAGCATATTTCGAATACTTGAAACTTACGACTTACATTTTTATTTTTAACACGAGTAATTGAAATATGTTGTAAATTACTGGAAATAATGAAAGCTTTAGGGTTTCAGTTTTAAGATGTTATGATGAAAAAATATGAAAGCATTCCTTCGAATAAATAAATGTACTTGAAATATTCAACCTTACAACATACAGTTTTACTATATGTTGATTAAAATACATTCTTAAGGTGCTCTCTATAATTCATATATATAATATCCTTAAAATATTGAAAACTCCCAAATTACATGGGCATACATGGTATAACACTCCAAAATACTGGAAACTTATATCAGTAGCAACTTTAACAAATTTTGGCTACATTATGCTGAAAGAAAATTTCTACGGTTCTCGAAATCTACAACAAACAGCTGGAGTTATGCTATTTTGAAAGAATCGGTTATAATTAGTTGATCATAAAGTTGATTATTCCTCAATTCTTTATGAAACTCTGTGTACAGAATTAATATGTATATTCAGTTAGCACGTTTCTGATAAGATGCCATTAATTAAAAACTACACGTATCAAAAAGAAACTTTACTTATTTTCTTTTCTGTTGTTGTTAACAGCTTGAAATCAAGTTTCCTATGGTAAATAGTTTGTTTAAGCATGAATCTGCGATTACGGATAGCGTTTTACAACATTTTCCATAATTTTCTCTTGAAAATAAAAAAGCTGCAGAAAAAATAACAAATGGTGTTAGACAAAATATTATTTTGTCTTACTTTGTATTTTATAAATGAATGTAGATTACTTTTAGAAATGTGTCTTTAAAAAGAGCCAAACCCTCAACAGGAATAACATGTAACATAAGTTATAGCTCCAGGTTTCGGGTTTTGGTATTCAATTGGAATGTTTTTTTACTGCCACATCTAGCGATCCACTTCAATGCCAGCACAAATAAGTTGGAAGATGAAATAGAACGAGCGGTATCAATATTTTTTCACGGCTTGGAACTCTATGTAAACGACCATTATAACCATAATGAAATTCTCTCTCACAACCTACAGTGTAATGGATCTGGGGACACCAGTTGGAATCGCGGAGATTTGTTTTTCAGGTCAGTACCGTAGTTAGCTGGCGGTAAGTAAAACAAAGCACACTTCTAACAAAAGATGCGTCCATTACTACACTAGCAGTCAACAACACTTAATGGTAAAACAGCAATGATGTGAACCTCAACAACACACAGTTTCTTTGATAGGTAGTTTAGGCAGAATATTCATATTGAGTTGACTGTAAAAAGGGCGGCAGCTTGTAGAAACGATATTGGTGACTATACAACCTACTTATGCAGCTCTAGTGTAGAGAACGACGATTCGAAAGTCTTCCGCCATTCGACCTTCGAAACGTTGTCCTTTACACTTTAGCTGCATAAGTAGCTTGTATAGTCACCAATATATTTTTTAGAAGTGTTTCTCTAAAAGGTAGTTATCACACATTTCACAGTGAACTCAACACACAATTCGGTAATAACACTTAACTCATTTCTTTATTTAGTAAGGGTAGTTGTCGCACATTTCACAGTGAACTCAACACACAATTCTGTAATAACACTTAACTCATTTCTTTATTTAGTAAGGTTATTTCCGATTTCCAGTGAACCTTTATGTAAACAAAGAGCTATTGTTAAGAAATGTGGTTATTTTGCAATAGAAGAATAGCTAAGGTATATTATCATAATCAGCATTTGTGAACGCTGTTTTAACAAACAGCTAAGGTATATTATCAAAATTAGCATTTGTGAACGCTGGTTAAACAAACAGCTAATGTATATTAACAAAATCAGCATTTGTGAACGCTGGTTTAACAAACAGCTAAGGTATATTATCAAAATTAGCGTTAGTGAATGCTGGTTTAACAAACAGCTAAGGTATATTATCAAACTCAGCATTTGTGAACACTGATTTAACAAACAGCTAAGGTATATTATCAAAATCAACATTTGTGAACGCTGTTTTAACAAACAGCTGAGGTATTCTATCAAAATCAACATTTGTGAACGCTGGTTTAACAAATAGCTAAGGTATATTATGAAAATCAGCATTTGTAAACACTGGTTTAACAAACAGCTAAGGTATATGATCAAAATCAGCATTTGTGAACGCTGGTTTAACAAATAGCTAATTTTAATACTCAGGTTTTTTGTTTGTTTGTTTGCACAAAGCTACACAATGGATTATCTGTGGTCTGCCCACCATGGGTATCCAAACCCGGTTTCTAGTGCTGTAAATCCGCAGACATTCCGCTGTGCCACTGGGGGGCTTAATACTTGGGAAGTAATAGCATGCACCACGGCTTTGTATAATTATAAACTTCTGCTTTTCTCACTTGTGTCTGTGGTATTTGATAAAAAAAAATATATATCTTTCTCTTTTTTTAGTTTAGTTAAGAAAATATGGCAATATATTTCACACACGTGTTGAGATTAGAGCATGCTTTGAACTGTATTGATCTAAATCTTGTCTTGTTTTATTCAATGAAACATTTGGCTTTATAGTGAAATTCTACTGTAAATTCTCCTTCTTAATTGTCTGTTGAACTTCTTAGAACATTTACTTATCTTTAGGATATCAATATACCTGAGAATACCACGAATACAACTTTTGCTGTTAGATAATGTTTAAAAATAATGTTAAAATATAGTTCAATCTAATGGACAACAGGTGTGAAATTGAATCTCAGTAAGACTGGTAATAATTCTTATTTTAACAGTATTTAATGATCCTATAAGAGTTTCTAGTTAAAAAAAGAGAATATAATAGCATTTCAGCTGCACTTAATTTGTTGTATGTCGCTTCCGACGAAATCTCTCACTCGATAGAGCTGACAACTGTGTAACAATATACTAAGTCTCAGTTCAGATGCTATTTATGGCAGTCTTTTACGAGCCACGTAGGTTTATGGTTTCTAACACCTAAACTGGTAAAGCAATATGCTGTATAGTGTTATGGGTGTGATATTGCATCATTGATTTTAATTTTACATTACTGATATCACATTACATGGCCATCCACTGTTTACGTAAAGTTCACAATTATTAAGTTTCATAGTGATTTTAGAATGTAAATAATGAAGAGAAATATTTTGTTATTAATCTGACCTATAATAAGCAGGTAAAATATATAAGATATAAACATAATACATTTCAGTCTTCTTTTATACAGAGTTGGATACATTTCTTTGAAAATTCTATTTGCAAGGAAACACGAAATTAATAATTATGTATGTATTGTAATATGTATGTATGTATTATCTCTACAAGTTATATCCCTGGTTTGCAAGTGACATTATATATTTTACCCAAACTGGTTAATGGCGTATATTGACTTCCTTGAATAACTTATACCGCGTCCCATAAATTTATTGAACTTAAACCTGAAGAACTAGTCGACTAAATGTAACTTCTCTCTAGGTAGTCTACGCTGACTTGATAATCATAAGTGTCACTTTGAATAGCCATAATACTAGCTATCCTACAACGTAGATAACAGGAATATCAGTCTCATCACAATAAACCAAGTGAAGAACTAAAGAGTGATCTTGGATATGTTTTATATTAAACTTAAGTAAAACCAGTGTAAATTATTAAAGTATATCCGAAGTAACATTATATGTCTAAAATTTGGCGATCTAAGAAAAATTTGAACAAAAAGGATATATTATGACTCGATTATATGACAATTAGTGCACTCCATCTTCAACAGTAAAATTTTTAAGTTCCACATATATTTTTAGGTAAGCCTGGAGTAAAATTACCAAATGGAAGTACTTTATCTCCCCCCAACTTTTGATAACCACTTAATAGGAGAAGTACTTTATCTCCCCCCAACTTTTGATAACCACTTAATAGGAGAAGTACTTTATCTCCCCCCAACTTTGATACTCACTTAATAGGAGAAGTACTTTATCTCCCCAACTTTTGATAACCACTTAATAGGAGAAGTATTTTATTTCCCCAACTTTGATACCCACTTAATAGGAGAAGTACTTTATTTCCCCAACTTTGATACCCACTTAATAGGAGAAGTACTTTATCTCCCCCAACTTTGATAACCACTTAATAGGAGAAGTACTTTATCTCCCCCAACTTATGATACCCATTTAATAGGAGAGGTACTTTATCTCCCCCAACTTTTTATACCCACATAATTTGATTTTGTTATTTTTGCTAACTTTCTGTTTTTGCTCAAGTGATATAAGAACATTCACCTTGTTTAAATGATCTGTTATTGTTTTTCGATATTTACATTTACTAGAAATGAACAATAAACAAAACCTAAATAGCAATTAAATGGAAAAAAAATATAAATATCTTTGTTGAAATTTCTGTTTGAAGGGTTTTCTTCTGGTTTGTCAAAAACCTTTGTGTTAGTATTTATGTTTTGAAATATATTTTCTATCCACTTAGTGAGTATTCCTTATTAAGTTAGTGATTGTACTATTTCTCCTGCTCCGTTATACTGCGCTTACTTACGTATACTGTTTTCGTTTTTGTGTTTTTTCAAAATTACTCAACGAACAAAAAATATGCTACAGACGTTCGTGGTTCGTGTACATATTCGTCGTACTCTTGTTTTCACAAACATTTTTTTTGGAATTATTTCTGTTTTTGTCCCCATTTCCTTGGGTATCTTGAACACCTAACTACAAAAATGCAAACCTTTCTAATTAGACAACATTTATGCATATTATTCCCTCTTAAAGGTATCTTCGCAATGTGAGCATTCAGACGAGACAGGGACAATCTGACATACATTTTAATACTGATGGCACCCTGAAGCATGTGCAACTTGAAGTTCTGAACCTGAACAGAAGAAATATATGGGAGAAGGTATGTTAACACTTATCGATACTTTCGACGTAAAAGATATATCCAATCAGTTTACATGAATGAAGGTATGTCAGTCACTTAATATCAAAAGCAAGAATGTAATATCAACTCATTTTTGTATTTTAATCTGGTTGTCTATAAATAGTCTGAAACACACACAAATACATTCATAATAGCAAGAATTCCTATATTACATAGTTTCGCAATGACATAGATTATTGCTCTGTTACTAGTACAATATATTTGTCTAATAGCCAAACTTCGTTTTTTTGCGCATATAGTAGCAAAGTTAATAAATAACATTGAAAATTACGTTCCTGGGCATATAGATGCGATTCCTGGAGGGTGATACATTTAAACAAATGCTCAAATGAATTTTGGTATATGACTTAATACGGATACTTCAAATAATCATATATCATACTTAAAGTTAAAAATAAGAATGAAATTCAAGTACATTGATAACACCATATCTAATCTTTCCGAACACCCCTCGTATATATAGATTCTTTATGTATTAGTTTAATACTTACATTGTAATTATATAACTATAAAAACGTTGCTGTATTAATCTATTCGAGTTTCCATTTTTTTTTACCACCAGGTCGGTTCCTGGACAGAGAATGAGCTGGAAATTAAAGATATCGTTTGGCCAGGCGACTCACCGGTACCTCCACCTGGAGTACCAGAAAAGTTCAATTTAAAAATCACATTTATGGAAGAACCACCATATTTGAATATTTTTCCTATGGATAATGAAACTCGCGAATGTAAAGCAAGTAGATCCGTCAGATGTCGAGTTGTTTCTGAATCTGAACTTATCGGGTAAGGAAAGCAACAAGTACTAAGATAATAAAAATAATGATAGTAATTGTTTTTTTAAAAAAATGCATTGTACAGATTAGCAAGTTTTATAAAATCCAGAAATGTAAATATGTATTAACAATTTGTATTTTTTTTCACAACAAGTAAATTATTTTCATGGTAAAATTTTTTGACATCAATAAATGTTTTCCACTTTTTTTCATAGGCTTGTGTCCGTCGGACCTGAGATCCGAGGGTCTCAGGTTCGAAATGTCATATTACCAAACACTCTTCGCACTTTCAGTTAAGAATGCGTTATAAAGTTACAGTCAATCTCGCTTTTTTGGTAAAGTATCCGCTTAAAACAATGGGTGCGTCCGAATGGTTGACTTCCCGCTAGTCCGCAGCTAAAAATTAGGGACGGCTATGACTGAACCACTGTGTGCATAAGGAATCGTTCAGGAAAACAAGCAAACACTCATTCAACAAATAGTACCTTCTAATCTTCCTCATTTGTCTAACAAAAAACTCACAACATAAGAACGTTTCCTGGATTTTAGAAATTCTTATTGGTACTATAAATATAGTTTTTTTTTGCTGTTGTTTGTTTATTATGGTAATGTTAACTTACGTACGTCACTTAATAGGTCATCGGTAAATTTGCTTACTTACAACGCTGAAATCCGGGGTTCGATTCATGCGGTGGACACAGTAAGTAGCCCAGTGCTGCTTTGCTCTTAACACACAAACATATTTACTCACTTTACTGCATGCCATAAAAATCAGAAGTGTTTTTATTTATTACTCACTTTCTAATAATCATAAAATTGATATATTATGCTTCTTAAACATTCCAAAACCTAAAATAAGTCAAGAAACGCCAGATATTCGTCAACGAATGGGCGCTGCTATACTACATGTGTAATTCATTGAAATGTTTCTAATTTTGAAAAATAAGAAGTTAGATCATGGAAAATATTTACTTTTTTTTTACCAGTAGAAAAATGGAGAATAATCGGAATAACTTCGAATATTATTGAGATATGCCTAAATAAGGTAATCTTTCCAAGGCTTAAAACTGTCAAGTGAACAACTGAAATGTTAGTGTGATCTTAATAATAAGGAAAGGTTGCACTGTTCACACGATTGAAACAGTCGAGTGAACAAATGTAGCAAGCAGGTTACTATCACATTAAGTGTATCTCAGTATTGTAAGCAACATTTTTAGGTTAATTGTTGAAGACAAAATAACTTGGAAAATAATTTTTAAGGCTGAAATTAGTATTATTGCGTATATTAGCTTAAGCATGTATTTTTGGAAGAATAATTTTCATTATCATCATGTCTCCTAGTGAGTCAGTGGTAAATTGACGGACTTACAACGCTAAAATCCGGGACTCATTCCCCGCAGTGGACAGAGAGCATATAGTACATTGTGTAACTTTGAGCTAAAATTAACAAACATTATTATCACAACAATTGTTTTCCAAAGTAGTTTCTTGAATTTTATATATCACGAAATGAAATCAGTATGTCGAACCTCTAATTTGTTTTCATTTTTTGAAAACAAGTATCATGAATTACAACGCAGTGATAAAACTGAATAATAGTGGTTGATTTAAAACTCATATCTTGACAACCCAAGCAGTAGAAAGAGTATTTATTTAAATTTTATCTGTTTATAAAAAATGGCGTTAATTCTAAACAGCTTTGACATCTCTGTTTATATGACCTTTTCAAGGGTTAATATGTCTGAAGCGATCCAAGACCCAAAGTATTTTAAGTGTTGTTCTGGATTCTGCATAGACTTGCTCCAGAACTTTGCCGCCGATCTAGGTTTTACATATGATTTGTTTCGAGTGACTGACGGGACTTGGGGTGTTTTAGATGTGAGTAAACATTTTTGTGTATTATTGTATAATAAAGTTTTGAAAATGTTTAGATAAGTCATTTAATTTAAAATGCATTTTTCCTTGTATTTTCATGACCAGCAATCATTAAATTATTCGCTTAGTTTCATAACCATTTATTTCTTAAACTGTTTTAGTTCCATGTTTAGTACTTTCATCTTAAGCTTAAGTATTAAGTAGACAGTAGTCACTGTTAGGTTAAGTATCGTGTTACGGTAAAGTTTAAATATTGTAGTTAGTAATCTCTGCAAGGTTCAGTATAATGTGGTCAGTAACAGTTATAAGCTTCAGTGTCGTATTGTAAATAATAACTATAAGGTTCCGTATCGTGTTGTCAGTAATAACTATAAGGTTCTGTATCTTGTTGTCAGTAATAACTATAGGGTTCTGTATCGTGTTGTCAGTAATAACTATAAGGTTCTGTATCGTGTTGTCAGTAATAACTATAGGGTTCAGTATCGTGTTGTCAGTAATAACTATAAGGTTCAGTATCGTGTTGTCAGTAATAACTATAAGGTTCTGTATCGTGTTGTCAGTAATAACTATAGGGTTCTGTATCGTGTTGTCAGTAATAACTATAAGGTTCAGTATCGTGTTGTCAGTAATAACTATAAGGTTCTGTATCGTGTTGTCAGTAATAACTATAGGGTTCAGTATCGTGTTGTCAGTAATAACTGCGAAGTTTAGAATCGAGTAGCTAATGATCAGTGTAAGACTGTAGACAGTAATGTATCTTTTAGTCCATAATTAGTTTAAGATTCAATATCTTATAGTCAGTAGTGAGTATAAGGTTAGTATCTTATAGACAGTAATCACTGTAAAGTTCAACATCGTGTAGTCAGTAATCAGAATAAGGTTCAGTATCGTGTAGTAAGTAATTAGTAGAAGGTTCAGTATCGTATAGTAAGTAATCAGAATAAGGTTAAGTATCGTATAGTAAGTAATTAGTTGAGGGTTCAGTATCGTATAGTAAGTAATTAGTAGACGGTTCAGTATCGTATAGTAAGTAATTAGTACAAGGTTCAGTATCGTGTAGTAAGTAATTAGTACAAGGTTCAGTATCATATAGTAAGTAATTAGTAGACGGTTCAGTATCGTATAGTAAGCAATTAGTACAACGTTCAGTATCGTGTAGTAAGTAATTAGTACAAGGTTCAGTATCGTATAGTAAGACATCAGAATAAGGTTCAGTATCGTGTAGTAAGAAATCAGAATAAGGTTCAGTATCGTATAGTAAGTAATCAGTGTAAGTTCAGCTTCGAGTAAGCAGTGTTGCATTGTGAGGTCTTTTTAGGTGATAATCGTGAAGGGAATTTATAAACTTTTTATTATAGGTCATAATTAAAACTCTAATTTTCATATTCTTAAACTAAGTATTTGAAGAAAAAGTAGTTAGATAAATCTACTTGAAGTTTAATGTGTTCCATAATTTTTACATTCTGTTTTTAAATATTTCACTTTCTGTTAATGCCAACTTCTTGGTGTAGGAAATACTGCTTTTTTTTTTTTAGTTAATTGAGATTAGTACTTCTGATCAAAATTAAGTTAAAAGTAAATAGATCAGAACTAAAAACTAAATTATAAATGAACGAAGAAAACTTTTTCTCACTATAAAGTGAAAAAAGCCAGTTAAAAGAAATCTAGTACCATTTGCTGCTAAACTGGAACTTGTATCCCGATAACGCTTAGAAAACTATTTTACGACATTTAGAATGGCAGCTGGAACGGCCTGATAGCTGAAATTTTATTGGGTAAGGCAGATGTAGTTGTGACTAGCATCAAGATCAACTCGGAACGGCAGACGGCGGTCGACTTTACTGTGCCGTTCCTAGAAACCGGAATAACCATTGCTGTAGCCAAACGCACAGGAATTATTTCCCCCAAAGCATTTCTTGGTGAGAAACCTTTGTTAAGATTATGTAAACTCTACTACATAAGTATTTTTCACATATAACTGATATCTTACTTAGCCCCGCAGTTAGGAAGAAGATTCTACCTTAAGGATCTTAAACCTATATAGCAACTAAACTTCTCATAAAGAGATATGTCTACAATCTACACTGATTAGTTGTGGTAAGGGTTTGGCTCTCCCTAACTGAATTAATATAACTAAGTTTTTTACCTAAATGGCAAAGTAAAAGGGAAAGGCTGGAAAAGCTCAAAAATAATTATAAAATAATTCTTTAAATAAAAAGTACTCAAGACACATTTTACCATATAATGTCAATCAGTGAACAAATACAAAAAAAGAAACGAGAACATCTGGTTGCATGGTTCGAATGAAAAAAAGTACTTAAGTTAAGCACCATGGTTTGTCTCTACTGGCAAGAGCAAAATGTTTCGTAGGGCATTTTACTGCAAACGAAAATGTTAATTTAAACGTTAGAAAAACATAAAAAAGTTGTTGTATAAGCAGCTGTTTTAGAAAGTAATGTGGTATACACATTGTATTCAGTACTAGCTTTGATCAATATATTTACTTAGATTGGGATTCGATCCGTTTCAAATTAACAATGTGTGGTTGATGTAAAATATGTGTTACGTAGCTACTTAAAAATCTAGATGCTTGTTTGCGAAATAACTCGAACAATCTACAATGTATCCTATATAAATTTAGCTTGTAGCTTTGTATGCATGCCGAGGTAACTCCTTTCACAGTTATAGAGCTAGCAGGACCAAACTTGGCAGGCGGGTATAGAGTAACCTTGTCTATATGGCGTAGGCTTTCTACCAAGTGTGACTAAAACTCCCCCTGAAGGTCAAACAGACCAGATGATGGTCTGAAAGTAGATTGTCAGGGTCGCCGTTGAACCCGATTATACCATCATATTTTGTGCACCTGCTCCCCCTCGAATCCCGCGGGACACCATGTTTAGAAATGTGTCCATTCCTTCTCACAAGTTAGCGGAACCAGACTTGGCACATATACTCAGGTTTTTTGTTTTTTTTAGGGTACGTACTCCCTCCTCTTCATCAATGAAGTAGCAACATAAGTATTTAGGGATAATAGAAGAGTTTTATCGGTACATTGGGGGTCTCCGTAAGCAGAGAAGAGGTCTTTTAACCCCATAGTGGAGAGCAACTATTTTAAGCTAGTACTATTTAAAATGCTTAAACTACCAGCATACTTTAAATCAACATTAAATCTTCATTTTATTAGAGATAAATTTCCATTGAGCTCTGAGAAGAGTTTATGATGAACGTATTGACAGCAATTTGATTTACTGAAACAATTTTCAATTCAAAACACATTACATCAGTATATTATACATCTTTTTTATATGCACACTAAATAGGAAATAATCAAAGTTATTACAGCAGTGAATTTCATGTTAAGAAATTTTACAGAATATTTTCACCATGACAATAAAGAGGTGTTCTTAAGCTAACCGAAACTTCACCTCTTAGCTTGTTTCATTCTCTTCCCTCATCTTTTTTTATAACTATGCTTTTAGCTAAGTTTATATGTGCGACATTTTGTTGGTTTGGTGAAACTATTAAAGCAAAATTCAGTTATTTCCTGTATAAATGTGAAAGTGTAAGATATGTAAATCATGTTTTATGCAATATAACAGCATATATGTTAAAGCTATTTAAATGCTTTACTTGATTGTTCGGTCAAAGTATAAGAACAGATTCTGGTCAAATTTAATAGGCGTTCCAATTACAAAGGTAACTGAAGTCTGAGCATAAAACATTATCCATAAATTATTTTCATTTTAACTGTACCTCCAAATACAGATAATTTTTCTCCGCTACTCTTTCACGATTTCTCAGTTTTAAATCTTTTGATATAGAACATTATCATAACTATTATTTTCTGGTAAATGAGAATATAAACGAAAGTGCCAGAAGTTAAGATATGAGTGAAAAGAGTGAACTATCGTGTACGATTGAAACTATCTATAAAATGTGTCATTTAGTATGATAGACGAACACGGGTGCTCTGCTAAGAGCCAAAACAAAGTATAGTTTCGAATATGTCAAAAGCTTCTAGGTTATATAAAAACTCTATCAAGCATGGGCAATTGCTCCTTTTTTTATTTTAACTGGAAAAAAAAATGTCAGTACGATTCATTGATCCCACATTTGTTTGAGACTAATCACCGACACCTACTTTGTCCTGCAATCAATAATCATGTCAAACCTAACCATAACAAATTAGAACCCTAAAACTATTTATTATAAGAAGCCAAGATATTTTCCATTTAATATTAAACTTGATTCCAGATATATGTTCACCTTATTAAGATATTCTGATTATCAAGAATTGTACATCTTATTAAGATATTTTGATTATCAAGAATTGTACATCTTATTAAGATATTCTTATTATCAAGAATTGTACATCTTATTAAGATATTTTGATAATCAAGAATTGCACATCTTATTAAGATATTCTTATTATCAAGAACTGTACATCTTATTAAGATATTCTGATGATCGAGAACTGCACATCTTATAAAGATATTCTGATTATCAAGAATTGTACATCTTACTTATATATTCTGATTATCAAGAATTGTACATCTTACTGATATATTCTGATTATCAAGAATTGTCCATATTATTAATATGGTTATCATGAACTGTTCCCAGGCTTAGCACTTTCTTATGATCAAAATGTATCAGTTCTTTCTCTCTTTTTTTGAGAAACGATCTTCGTTCATCATGCTATTTGTACATTCTGTTCTGCTTATCAGTTACTTTCAGAGAATTTTTAATTACTCTTGTGTACCTTTTAGTACTACCTGTAAACATGCAAGTTATTATGAAAAACAGACTCGACAAGCCTTATTATATGGGAAAATTATTTAAAGTTTTAAGAGTACGATTAGATGAGCCACTAATTCGTGTTCATAATTTTCTATTATAAAAATTTTGAAAATACATTATTTATAGAACAAAAATTATGGAATGACTTTACTAACAAATAACCTAAAGGTAATTATACTCTATAAATTGTTTTCATTTTATCACTTTCCTTTCAAAGCAAGTGTTTTGATGAGTATATGCATCACATCAACACTGTATAACTTACTTATTTATATGTAAGACAGTATATGCTTTATCCTTGAAGAAGATAAGTAAATCTTCTGTCGAATGGGCCAGGGTTTCATCGAGTTTATTTGAACTTGATTTACCAAACGTTTTTTACCCTTACATGTTTTTTTTACTATCGTAAGCAATATTCTTTATTTTACTTGTTTTCTGTTCGAGTCTTACGATGTCTATCTTTCAGAGCCCTTTGACACCGTATCGTGGTTGCTCATTTTACTTGTGAGTATCCAATTAGCAGCATTTTTTATCTTTGTCTTCGAATGGATGAGTCCATCAGGATATGACATGAAGGGAGTGCCGCCAAGAGGTAAGAGATTAGATAAACGAATGAAATGGTTGGCTCCAAATACGATTTCAAATATTCATAATGAATCTATATAAATATAATAGTACTGTCTGTTGCCTGTTGTATGTCCATGTAACTACTTCGCAGGGTATGGATGGATCTTCACTAAAATTGGTATGGAGGTTCATTAGGTCCATGAGGGGGGACATATAAATTTTCAGTTTTGCATTTTACGTTTTGCAGTTTTTATGCCCGTTTTTGTGATTTTTTTACTACTACTCCCTCCACCCTGTAGACGGATCTTCACCAAATTTGGTATGGAAATTCATTAGGTCCATGGAGAGATGAAAACAAATTTTCAGTTTTGCATTTTGCGTTTTGCGGTTTTTATAGGCATTTTTGTTTTTGTGTTATTTACCACTACTTCATCCCCTGTTGATGGATCTTCACCAAATTTGGCATGAAGGTTTTATTGGATCCACGCGGTTTCACGTTTTGTATTTTGCAGTTTTTATGGCCATTTTTGCGTTTTTTACAATTAAATATAAAGGAAACAACTTTTCATGTCCTAAGATAACCTTTCATTAATCATGAATTTACATAATTTACGTCCAGGGGACGGGTACTCCAGCTAGTTATAAATATATTGTGAGCTCATTAAACATACAAAATACGACTAACTCTTTCACACGTTAAAATATTATGGCAACGATGCTAAAATAATACTGGTACAAACGTAGATATGTTTGTAGTTTTCTATATTCTGTTGAACGTATATAACTTCCAATGTTAGATTAAAATAAGTGTTTCTATTTGATAAGATTCAAAACATTCATCGAAACATCATGGTAAAAATAACTGCTTGGAATTCCAAATTCATTTCATGTAGTCTATATTATTAAAAAATAAAAATGCCATTTTAATGATATATTTTTGTATAAAATTGTTAAAGTATGATTTCTCAGTTTGCTGACATAACTATAAACACAAATCCAATTATGTGATGGAATTATGCACTAACACATATAAAACCAAATGATAAATATGATAAATAACAGCTTAAGAAAAGTTTTCTTTCTGTGTGTGTTCACGTTTTTTACCTTTAACAACTGTATTGTTAGAAAAACGTGTTTCACTATTATCAAAGTAACTTTGTTTTATCATGA
>NW_013665644.1:94769-102803 GCF_000517525.1 Limulus polyphemus | reverse complement strand
TCAGAAAAACGTGTTTCACTATTATCAAAGTAACTTTGTTTTATCATAATTAAACACTAAGATATACAAAAGTTTTTCTTTGTGTGTGTTCATGTTTTTACCTTTAACACCTGTATTGTCAGAAAAACGTGTTTCACTATTATCAAAGTAACTTTGTTTTATCATAATTAAACACTAAGATATACAAAAGTTTTTCTTTGTGTGTGTGTTCATGTTTTTTACCTTTAACAACTGTATTGTTAGAAAAACGTGTTTCACTATTATCAAAGTTGGAAAAATCTGGCGAGATTACGATTTTTTCTTTAAAACATATATCACGTGTGTGTGTTTGCATAGATTTTATTACTTGGTTTTATATTTATTTAGAAATGTATACTTTACCACCTTTGTCGACGAGTTTTAGAATCATATAATTCAGTGGACTGAAAGTACTAACCATTGTTTGTTAATTTTCCTAATCTCTTTCTAGATTACAAGTTCTCTTTGTTTCGCACTTACTGGCTGGTGTGGGCTATTCTATTTGGTGCGAGCGTCAACGTTGATTGCCCTCGAGGGTACACAGCAAAGTTTATGTCTAGCGTGTGGGCAATGTTTGCAGTAGTTTTTTTGGCTTTATACACGGCAAACTTGGCAGCCTTCATGATCACCAGAGAGGAATTTTATGATTTGTCTGGCATTGAAGATAAAAGGGTAAGTCTCGTGGAATCTCTTAGTAATTACTGTTGCATCTTAAACTCCATCCTTTCTTAGAAAGCTTTTAAAAAGGAAATACCAAGGATACGCAGGATTCTATCAAGATGATTATAGAAAATTTACATTTGTTTATCAAACTTGTAAAAAACAAGAAAAGTACACTTTGCTCGAAATATTTTATTGTACCTTAATTGTACATGTTTTGACTCTTAGTATATCACAATCTGACTTTTTCAGTCATATCACATGTAGAATAAGCTTCAATAATCCACAGTCTAGACCTCAAGTCGTACCTAATATATAATTAGCTCCGATGTTCTATAGTCTCATTTCTCGGGTTGTACCATAGTTAAAAAGAGCTTTAATATTCCGTGATGTGGCTTCTCTGATCCTACCATGGTTTAAACTTTCATAGTCCGTACTTTAATTATTTTAATGATACTATATGCGCATAACAGAATCCTATAGTCTGACTCCTCTGTTCATTATATATCTAAAATAGAGCCTAACATTCTGTAGTGTATCTTTCCTGGTCGTAACGCAGTTTAAATTCTGATATTCTATCACTAGAGTTCTCTGGTTGTACCACAGTTAAAATTCTGATAAACCATCGCTGGTTTTATCTAGTCATATTATAGTTTAAGACCTCTGATATTTTATCTCCCGTGTCCTCTGTTTTACTGCAGTTTAAAACCTTCATATTCCATCGCCTGTTTCCTCCGTCGTACTGCAACTTAGAATCTTGATATTCTATCGTCTGGTTTCTATATTGTATTAAAACCTTGATATTTCATTGTTTGTTTCCATCATTTGTAGGCAGTTTAACCTTTGTTATTCATTCATCTATGTCCTTTGTTAGAACATATTCTTAAACATGTTATTAATTCGTCTTCGTTCTGTAGTAGTACTATAGGTTCAAACTGTAGTATTCCACCAACTTAATCATCTGTCTGTGCAATACTTTGAACTCTAACCAGACAGATGATTAAGTCGGTGGAATACTACAGTTTGAACCTATAGTACTACTGCAGAACGAACAAGAGGTTCAAGTGATGAGATCGCAATAGTTTGAACTCTAACATCTCATCACTTGAACCTCTTGTTCATTCTGCAGCTTAAACTTTGATGCTACAAAGTCCATTTTCTCTATTTACACCCCATTTTCTACTTTTATAGTCATCAAAAGAGTAAACAAATAATTTATTTTTGAAATAAAGTTGTTCTCATAAAGCAAGCAGATCAAATTAAAACCATACAAATTCATTCCCTACTGATCTCTCTTGGAACCAGGCATGCAAAATGAAATATGCTTGAACCAATGGAAAAACATTAGCAGCAGAGAAGAATGGCAAAACCTTTTTATCTGGCCCGTCCGTAGCTTTTTCAGAACATTAGTATTATGTTTTCATCGTCTTAAGAATTATTTGAAATGCAAACACGTTATGAATTTTTAGTAAATTCCAGACGTTCTGCGGATTTTTCTTATTTGTGAATTTTTAAAATTCTTTTATCTTTCCCAAAATTCTTGGAGGTTTTTCGGTTATGGAATGTTTTTATCAATTTGTGTGTGTGTTTCTGTATATATATGTTTCGATATGCGTTCATTATTCCAACTTTTTTTCATGTTTCATTATTTCAAAGTCCAGTTTCACTGTTCCCTCTTCTGTCTGAGTTTTGCTATACGTTTAGTGTATTAATTTTTATTTGGACATGGCACAATATATAATGTTTGGAATTAGTTTAACATGGGATTAAATTTAACGTTTGCAAAAATAATGTATTTTTAACTAGGATAATTCTTCTTTGTGGACAGATAATAGAAATTAAACCCAGTTAATTTTACTTTGACCTTTTTTTCCCATTCCACCTATGAGAGTGTGCATATTATTGTTAGTCCTGAAGTTAATCGCATTTTATAAGAGTAATGTTCCATCAGTTGCTTTCTTGGAACCGCATCCTCCATCGTCGATCGTGTTCACCATTGCTCGAAATCACAGTTTTCATTGTAAGAAGCTTCTGTGAAGGACAGCAAGGTCAATTTTGACCAAACCTTTTGAGAAACTTTTCACGGACCGGCTACAGAATTCAAAATATAAAAAAAAGCACAAAGTCACTGGAAGTTCATTGAATGACTTAACAAGTGCGTGTTCGATTGATGAGGTTTCGGTTTATTGGCTCGCCATCTTCTTTATAAAACCTTACGTTGATTTCAAGATGTAGCTGGACAACCTTTGACTTTTGTCAATCTGGACGCGTTGGTAGAGGGACAACTCCCTTTCTAATATTTTACACTTCTAATACGGTTACTAGTTTATCGCGTTAATTGTCGTTCCAGCCGGTAGAGGGACAACGTTTTTGGGTTTTAGGCAAAAACCTACACTTTTTTGCTGTTTGCGCTCTGAAGACCAAGGGCATTGTTAATCCAGAAACTTGCCGCTGATCCACCAGATGACGAGGAACAACAACACACTACCAAATTGTAAGGGTTAAAATTATTAAATATTGACTTTTGAATTTTATAAAATTCTAAAACATAGCATATAACTTTTATTGTTAATGTTCTTACTGGTGGCCGATTTAAAACTAAAATGTTTATATCAAACTTTTCTATTTGTTTGGAGAGTTCAGTAACAAGAGCTATCAAGCTTATTGTGAAGATAATACACTTTCTGTCCTTGAGCACTTATATACCCGTTTAACAAAACAATTTTTTTTCGAAAGACTAATAACCTATTTAGTTAAAATAAATCTTCGAAAGTAACTACTCGATCAACTCAAATCGGTAAGTCACAAAAAATAAGTAGTAGTACATGCAATTCAATAGTAATATATATACAATAATATACTGCTGTTCTTAAAACTTTTTCATCTTTATTTTGGCAATCGAAACTAAAGACGAACTGATAAAAGTACATTTAATCAATCAGTGTAAGGAAGCAATCATTGAATGTAACAAAAATCGTAGATCAATAGGAAATGAGACTGAAAGGCATACTTAGACTATTTCATATTAGTTCTATTTCTAATACTTATATATTTTATCGTATAAATCCAGGGAAAGTTTAGTGTTTGGTCTCCGCTGAAGAAGAAACCCATTGGTTTCTGAAGAGTTTTTCTGCGTTTATTAAAACTGTACATTTGTAAACCTGGGATTTGCATCAATATTTATTTGAAAATATGAGAAAATGAGTTTCAGAACCTATGATAATTTTTAGTATCAATCTCGTTGTTAATTCAAAAACTAGTTTCTTGTGTGTGTGTGTTTTTTTTCTTATAGCAAAGTTACATCGGGGTATCTTCTGTGTCTACCGAGAGAAATCGAACCCCTGATTTTAGTGTTGTAAATCCGAAGACTTGCCGCTATCTCACCGTGGAACCTGGTTTCTTGATACAACATTTCTATATCTCCTGTTTAATAAATATTTCACAGCTACATTTGAGTGCTATGGATTTTTTTTTATATATGAAGCACGTTGAATTCGGGCAAGATAGCAGCACTTAGATACGCATTCTCTGAAACTGTTCCGCTTATATAGTGACACGAGTAGTTATTAATTACCAATGCATAGTTACGTGAGTTAATTTGCTATAATCACAGTATTATATATATGTTCAATTATCATTGTTTAATTGAAGAGTTATTTAACATTGTATAGTAACAAGAATACTTGACACTCAATAGTCATAAGGTTAAATAACACTCTCAATTCATCAGGATTATAACCAATAGAAATCATTAGCACTATAGTCACAGGATAATATAACTCTCTATTGAAACATTGATTAGTTATTACTAAAGCTACAGAGTTAAAGTACACTATAATGTCAGACAATAAAATAACTTACAATAAAAACAGTGATTACGTAACACTAAAACCACAGCGTTAGTGTATACTATATAGCCACAGGAAAGTATAACTTTTTATTGAAACAGGAATTATTTATCTCTACAGCTACAGGGTTAAAGTACTCTACATAGTCAAAGAATAACTTACAATAAAAATTGGTATTAATTAACATTACAAACACAGCTTTAGTGCACACTATGTAGTCACAGGAAAACGTAACTTTTATAGAAACAGCTAATACCGATCACTACAACCACAGCGTTAGTGCACACTATGTAGTCACAGGAGATCATAACCTTTATAGGAATAGCAAATGCTGATCACTAAAACCACAGACTCAATGCACACTGTTTAGCCACAGGAAGACGTAACCTGTATAGGAATAGGGGCAAATTAATCACTAAGACCGCAGGATCAATTGTTAAATGTCTTCAAGCTTAAACGCCCATATATATCACGAGATAAATTAACACGTTTAAGGGCGGAGCTTTTTATTCAGTGGGTCTACATGCTGTTCCATGCCAGAAAGCACGTACAATTCTTACCTGGGGATTCAGTGTCTTAAAGTGACACACCCAGAATTCATGTATTTAACCCTACAGACCATTATTTGGACCATCTGAAGAAATTAAATCGAAATGTTAGCCCAAAATCTTTTAGTCTTTATTAACTGGTTAAACTCATGAAACAGCAATGCAGACAAATTGCAGAAAGTAGTTCCGAGCATGCGTCGCAGAGTTGAAAGGTTTTCGAGTCTAGACTTGGCTACACCATATTAGAACAATAATCCCTAGGACTCTACTATATCTCTGAACAGATTTTGCTGAACAATGTGTATAATGAGCCCTTTTTAAAAACAGAATGGAAAGATAAATGCACTCTTTTTTTCTGAAAAAAATAAGAAAACAGACTGGGGTTAATGAATTTTTCGACGGTACACTTTGTGCGTTTCAAACATATTATTATACTTTCACGTCATTTTAATTCACCCGAAACTAGTTGCAATTGATTTTGGTGGTTTTGTCTTTTTCCTTTCTTTCCGTATGTCAAAAACTATTCTTCAAAAATAACATCTCAATGAATCAGGCTAAATTTGATAGATACGTTGAGTTTCAGTCCTCTATCATTTGACTAGAAATAAGAAAACAGCATCTTTGAAACAAAAACAACGAATAGTAATGACAGATAAGAACAAAGATCTAAGTTACCAGGTGGTTAGGGCGCTCGAATCGCAATCTGCTGGTCGCGGGTTCGAATCCCCGTCACACCAAACATGCTCGCCCTTTCAGCCGTGGGGTGTTATAATGTAACGGTTAATCCCACTATTCATTGGTAAAAGAGTAGCCCAACAGTTGGCGGTGGGTGGTGATGACTAGCTGCCTTCCCTCTAGTCTTACACTGCTAAATTAGGGACGGCGAGCGCAGATAGCCCTCGTGTAGCTTTGCGCGAAATCCATAACACAATCCATTTATGATCTTGCACGATCGTTTTATTAAACATTTTCATGACATTTTGTTAATTAAATATCTGTGACAGACTTGAAATAATATATTTCATGTTTTCTCAGATAGGTTTTCGTAAAGTATTGTCGATAATGTTGTGTATGACGGACGTAATCTTTCTTTGATCTGGGATCAGAAAGGGTTTAGAAGTGAAGATTGTACCGAAAGATTCTGCTTTATCAGATTTTCAAACCTCTTGCTGAAACTATAGTGATGTACTAGAAATTTAATTTTTATAAGGGAGTGAGGAGAGCCAATAGTCTTCTAACACTGGATAGCATGATGACCGATTTGCTTGGCCAGTTTCTTAGTAGCCAGTTAACTCTTTGGCAGTTCTATGTAAAAGTCTTGTAGCCCCCCAGTAGCACAGCGGTATTTTTGCGGACTTACAACGCCAGAAATTGGGTTTCGATACCCGTGGTGGGCAAAGCACAGATAGCCCATTGTGTAGCTTTGTGCATTATTACAAACAAACAAAAGTCTTGTATCTATGTTAACATTCGTTATTGTCAATTCTCTGTATGATTTTACAATTCAGTAAAACTGAAATGATAAACTATACTTATAAGTTTCTTACACAAAAATTTAAAATAAGTTTCTATTTTCTTGGGTTATATTTAATGTTTTATTCTAGCTAAAAAATCCTTGGTTGACGGATCCTCCATTTCGTTTCGGAACCATTCCTCACGGTAACACAGAGGCTGTCCTCGAGGATAACAAACCTGAAATGCACAAATATATGAAGAACTTCAACCGGTCCTCAGTGAATCAAGGAGTTAAAGCCGTTAAAAAAGGGTACGACTGTTTATATAAGCCATGAATAATCGGAATAGCTGTATGTGTTTTATAAAAACAGTGTTCTCTACGCAACTGTCAGTTGTCTAGTGAACAAAGTCTCATTCGTAACAGGTAAATATTTGGTATTGTAGATGACAAAGTTTTATTTGTCAACTTTATTCCAATAACTTGTCACCTAGTTCGAGTAAACACATGAATTATTAATGGAGATTGCTTGGCAGAACTGTAAAGTAGCTGCAGGTATGTTTCCACATTTATTAGTTACTTACTTCTACCAAACAGTTTTGACTATATTTTCGGAGACGATAAAGCTAGAACCCCATAGGCAATAGTGTTGCTCTCTTGGAATACAAAATCTTTAAAAGCCATGCAGAAAACCAAAGAAACGTTCCTTCTGCACTCAAACAGTCAAAAGCATTGGAAGTGGTAGTTCAAATTCTTCTGTATTTAATAGGAAAAAAAAACGTTATGTTTAATTCAAGAATTCTCAAAATCAAGAAAACGTTGCAGTAGAACATTACGAAAATGTTGCCTTTACCACAAGTAAACGAGGATATCATGTAAGTTTCTTTTCAGAAACAATACCTTTTTAAGTACTATGTAATGCATTGAAACTAAGTGTGACCTGAAAACGTCTTGAACACATTACCATAAAATCTGGAGAAGCTGTGTATCTTCGTCCTCTTAAATCAAAGTATTTTCATGATGGTTCGGTTGAAAATAAACAGAGGTTGCATCTATCAATTCTATCAAATTAGGCTAATGTAACTATTTGTATTAGTACCATGAATCACGTTCTTATAAACATTGTATCAAACAGCATGGTTTATAAAAAAATTCCATCAATACCTAACAATATTATTTTTTGATTACATATAAAATGCAACTAATTCGGAAATTCGAATTTCATACATAATTTATTGTTATCGACGTTTCGGCTTACGCCTTCACTGTGATGACGTAGTTTTCATAATCTTAAAATCAGTTTTTTGTATAAAAACAACTACAATAACACATAAAAATATAATTTTAGATGCAGATATTTACTTTTAAAATGTAATTTCTCTGATTTGGACTGGCAATATAATCAATCAGAATAAAAGATCTGTATAAAGTTGAACTATATATATATATATATATATATATATACAAGTCGACTCTGCTCCGTAGGGAGTTGGATGCCTTTATCTAT
>NW_013665644.1:87590-94759 GCF_000517525.1 Limulus polyphemus | reverse complement strand
TTTAACTTTTTAAAATTAAGTTAATTTACTTCTGTAGTTTGGTACGTGGCGAATAATAATACAATACAGAATAAAAGAATCTGTATAAGTTAGTAATATATATATATATATATATATATATACAAGTCGACTCTGCTCCGTAGGGAGTTGGATGCCTTTATCTATGACGCCACTGTTCTGGAATATCTGGCTGGTCAAGACAACGAATGTCGACTGTTGACTGTTGGTTCTTGGTATGCCACAACAGGCTACGGCTTTGCTCTGCCCAAGAAATCCAAGTATCTAAGTATGTTTAATAAATGGATGATACATTACCGAGAAAACGGTAAGTTGTACGGGAAACGTACGAATCTTGAATTCAGTTAGAACAAATACGAATGTAGTGCAGTAAAAATCAAGATTTTTTATTTCCTTTTAAATTGTGAGAAAATATTTACAATTATCTACAAATTAAGAATATTTCGGTTTTTGTTAATATGTTTATAGATTAATAAAGTATTTTTTATTCTAATTTGTAGAAAAATCTTAAAACCAAAAAAAATTTGTAAGAGTTTTTTTTCTTCAACTATCAAAATGTGAAGTACGATAAATAGCAAGATATATAGCTTGGTTTGAGGAAGAAAGAATCAATCAGCTTGTTAGGCTAGATTTAATCTCATGAGATACTCGATTTGTAATCAATTAATGTAAAGTGATGCCAACCCACATAATTCAAAAAGTTTTTAAACTGATTCATAAAAGACTGATATCATTACATTTTAATATGAAATATATTCAGATAATTATTGCGAACACTATTTGTTAAATTATTGTTTTAGCATTAACAGTTAGATGTCATTTAGTAAAACGTGATATGGATTGCATATCATGCAAAAAACACCTTAAAACATCGGCTTAAAAATAGTTTCAACAACAAAGGACCTTAAAAATAGTCAAAGAAATTTATCAAAACACACTTTTCTTAGAAGTCCTTTTGTTAGAGAGCTTCTGAATCATAAACAGTTTAATTGATTTATATTTTTAATTTATTAATGAAAATTTAATTGTTAAATTCATAGAAAATAATTAATGGTTCACTAATGAGCTTGAAATCTTTTATGTAAATTAACCTGTTGGAATTTGTCTTATAAGTTTATCGAAGGAAAATGTATTTAAAACTTGAAACGTGAATGGTTTGAGAGTTTCCATAAGTAAGTGAAAAGTGAACTAAAAACAATGAACTATAGCATTATGTAGTGAATGAACTAAATAATTTATACAACTAGAAATAATAAACTATAACATTATGTAGTGAATGAACTAAATAATTTATACAACTAGAAACAATAAACTACAACATTATGTAGTGAATGAACTAAATAATTTATACAACTAGAAATAATAAACTATAACATTATGTAGTGAATGAACTAAATGAATTATACAACTAGAAATAATAAACTATAACATTATGTAGTGAATGAACTAAATGAATTATACAACTAGAAATAATAAACTATAACATTATGTAGTGAATGAACTAAATAAATTATACAACTAGAAACAATAAACTATAACATTATGTAGTAAACGAACTAAATGAATTATACAACTAGAAACAATAAACTACAACATTATGTAGTTAATGAACTAAATAATTTATACAACTAGAAACAATGAACTATAACAATATACTATTTCTATACGTTTATTCGCTGTAAATTTGATGTTAGTAATATTCTAATTCTAAAATATTATTCAAACCTCAATTTAACACCCATAGTAATGACGAAACACAATACGCATTATGTAAGACACCCGATCTTGAGTCAGTTCAATAAAGATTAGAAAACGTACTTATATTGTTCTGTACATTTGTTACCCATATCTAACACTTTTTGTGTCTACGTATATAATACTTTATTAAATGCCATGCCCTATTTCCTAAATTCTATATCCGTTTCACACATGAGTTCGATAATTGTTTATAATGAGAACTTTGACAAAAGGCAATGCAGACACAATTAAAAATTTTATATTCGTTTGTTAACACAACACTGTGGATTGTACTACGACTTGCATACGGATTCCTTTCAGAATACTTGTAATAAATATTGTTTTAAGAAATGATTTTTTAACAAACTGTATTTGTGAAACATTTGTCTGATTTTATTTATATTAGGAGAATTAGAGCGCCTTCAAAGATTCTGGTTACAAGGGGCTTGTAAGCCAACCAAAAATAAAAGAAATGCCACAAATCCGTTGGATATCAATCAGTTCATGAGTGCCTTTCTTCTTCTTGGCTGTGGTGTCCTTTTCACCGTTGTCCTGTTGGGAATGGAACACTTATATTTCAAATACATCAGGAAACACCTTGCAAAGACTGACACAGGAGGCTGTTTCGCACTTGTCAGTCTTGTATGTTTACATCACGTGTTTGTTTTGTTTTTAATTTTGGTTATTCATTTATAGCAAATAAATATAATTAGGTGGGAGAATTTAGTTAAAACATAATGACTAGTGAATGTCAAAATGTCAAACAAAGTAGGTAAAGCCTTATATTTTGAATTCTGGTTAACAAGAATCATCAGGGACAAATACTAAATACTTGACACTTGGACACTGTGCTTCACTATGGAATTTTCGATTAATTATTCATTTTTTGTTTCTTCAAAGTTGAGTCAGGTAAAAATATTCCTTAAAAGTTGTTTGCTCTTTTCTCCAGTAATATGACAACATGCTACCTATTCTTGAAACTATGCTTCATATTAGTATTACTTGAAAATAACGTATAGTTTTAAATGAGAAACAGAACTTGAAACTTCTTTAATGCAAAAGTACAAACAGTATAGACATTCTCCCTTGAAATCATACAAATCATAGTTTACTGTTATTATTTGTATTTTAATGTTTACCTATTTCTTTTTAATGACACGCACAATCATCTTTTTAGAAGAGTTTAAATTATCTTTCAACTATATATATATATAGTAAGTTACTCTCTGGACTATAATATATATATATCATAATGAAAATGTACTATCTAGCCAGTTGTGGGAAGTCTAATCACTATACAAACATGTTTTAAAAAAATTTAATAATGCTGTTTGTCTTGGAACAAAAATTATATATATGGAAATATATACATATGTAAAACTGTGAAGGGAAACAAATTCGTTGCAAAAATCGTTAAAGAATATTCTCACCAAAGCTTTGAAACTCAGGTTTGTTTTGTAGAGTATAGTTGTGTAAATGTTCAAAATAATATACTCGATTTATTTTTATCAAGATACACTGCAACGGTGCAGTTTAAAATTTTACTTTATATATTTCAATGTCACTCCAGAGCATGGGGAAGTCCCTCAGTTTTCGCGGGGCTGTCTTTGAAGCTCAAGACATGTTGAAACATCATCGATGTCGTGATCCAGTCTGCGATACTCAACTGTGGAAGGTCCGCCACGAACTAGACATGGCCAGATTGAAACTACGACAACTTGAAAAAAAGCTGAACAGAGAGTACGTTTTTTGTGCAAGTTAGTGCATATAATATGAGAAACAAGAAGTTTTCTACTTCATAAATGTAGTTAAGAGGTCACACGCAGGATAATGAGTAATGAAGTTTGATGAAGAGGAAAGGAACATATCGACATTTGAATACCCGTACGACCTTCGCAGTACCTTATTTAGTATTCTACAAAAGATGTGGGTGCAATATACCAAGCCTTTTTTGCTGTAGGCTGGCAAAAGAATAATAATAATAATGTTTATTGAGGAGTTTTTTTTTTTTGGCGCCCCAGTGACACAACAGTATGGCTACGGTCTTAAAACGCTAGAAACCGAGTTTCGATACCCGTGGTGGGTAGAGCACTGATAGCACTTTGTGTAGTTTTAACTTAACTACAAACAAACAAACAGTTTTTAGCGGATTTTAGATTCTTTCTAAGTATCGGATAGTTTATTTTTTCTGAATTTTTTAAACGTGTCTAACTTTTAGTATTGCGAAGGAAGATTTTGAGTGTTGTTTTGGGAACGAGTTTGCTTTCTAAGGTGGTTTCATCCACATCTGGTTGATTCCTATTATGAATAACGTAGCAGTAATATAATGCTTCATTAACTCTTTAAACAACATAGCAATCAGTAATATAGGGGTTGGATCCCTAAAGACATCGATTGTATAGTGTACAAAGCATTGAGTATGTACATGTTACAGCCATGTAATGTTCATCTATTATTGGCTGGTAATTCCTGTTTCACTCTGTACTTAAGCTTTTTGTAAAAAAGCTAACTTCAAAGGGTAATGATAACCTCGTTTACACTATAATTGTGAAATGATGTTTTTGAGCTTATGCAAAATATATTGTATGAGGTGTCTACAGCTTCGAGAAAAAAGCCCCCCAGTAGCACAGCGGAATGTCTGCGGACTTACAACTCAAGAAATCTGGTTTTTATACCCTTGTTGAAAAGAGCACAGGTAGCCCATTGTTTAACTTGGTGCTTAATTACAAACAAACCGAGAAAAAACTAAAAAAAACAACAACACTGAACTGCTTTTTTTACAATCCTTTGTAATGTACCTCATTACAACACTAGACTTAGATTCAGTCCTGTTGTTTTTACCTTCTTGACGTATTATAAACGCAACTTTTCCAATAATTCAAATATTGTTATGTTTTGAATACCATCTACCAAAGTGGAAGTTCAGTGTAAAATCTGGCATGTAAGTTATATACATATTAACTTTTGCTTTTTCAGAAACCTAACAAACCACAATAAAAAATTTTAAAGTGGTACATGAACAAAATTAGTTCATATTCAATGATGTTTGACCATAAAATCTTCTTAAATGCATTAGTAAAAAATTAATTTGCATAGCACTCATTAAAATTATATATATATCTAAATTTTGTTTCATTCTTTATGTATTTTTACTGCGTCACCATTGATCTCTGATTTTCTCCGAAGAAAAAAGCTCCAATCGGATTTATTAATAAAACTGGTTGGCAGAACCAGAATTACAAACTTAAATATTGTGCGAACCTAATTACTTGATTTATTAATAAAACTGGTTGGCAGAACCAGAGTTTCAAACGTAAATATTGTACGAACCTAACTACTTGATTTATTAATAAAACTGGTTGGCAGAACCAGAGTTACAAATGTAAATATTGTACGAACCTAATTACTTGATTTATTAATAAAACTGGTTGGCAGAACCAGAGTTTCAAACGTAAATATTGTATGAACCTAACTACTTGATTTATTAATAAAACTGGTTGGCAGAACCAGAGTTACAAATTTAAATATTGTACGAACTTAACTACTTGATTTATTAATAAAACTGGTTGGCAGAACCAGAGTTACAAACGTAAATATTGTACAAATTCAGCTACTTGTTTCTGTGTCAGTACATTTTCAGATACTTATTTCTTTGGGTTTATCAATTTTTATACATATGCAGGACCCCCAGAGCTATTGAGCCCCCTCAAGTTAAGGAATGTAACTATCAACTTATGTTTCTTTATTAATACATTGTGCACTCATTGCTTGGCAAATTTAACCCATTTATGTTAAGAATTGTGAGTTCCTGTTCCCATTTGTGTATCTTAGAGTCCTGATTGGCGAATTCCCCATCGTCTAGTTTAAACTTATACTACCAGTTTCTGTGTTTCTACTTTGGTGAATTCATTTACATTGAGATAAAACACGTGTCTCAGTACTCGCGTGTTTACATATTCGGAGATTCTGACTTTGTGAGTCCATAAGCTCAGGCAAGGTTTATATTGTTTCGTATCTGATTTTGTTCATAGGTCTTCATCCGATGAATTCTTGGTACCAAGAAGCATGACCCGGAGCCACATCTGCATTAGCGAACCATATCTTCTACCACCTTCTCACAGCTACTATTGCAGTAACTATTACGACAACCTAGAAAACATGGAAATCACCGAGCTTGAAACTGTGTTGTGACCTAAGACTATACGTATTTTGAGCTAATTGGGGTTTTGAATGAGTGGCTGACGTACACTGAAACCTCTTCTTCTTTATCTCCCAATATGAATATATGTATTGGAGCATAAGAATGAGTGCTCATTCAGCTCATAGTTTATGATTTTGGTGTCAAGTTTTGAGCAAAAATGTATATCATTTATAAAAACTTAATTTATCTGCATTTCTACTGGATTATTTGAGCAAAATGTTTTTATTTTCCTGTTGCTTATTTAACGACGGATATTATAAAACATTCCATTTTTTCTTTAATAAACGTTTGGATAACGGAATGTAGTAATAAAAAAATTCCATCCAAACCATTATTTCTGTAATATATGTGAATGCTCTTGAATACAGTTTTGACCATTTTCTTTCCTCTACATTTTCTTCAAATAAACATAATTCAGAAGCTACGGATAACTTTTGTTAAATTTAATTTTGATATTATCACTTCACATGTATAATATATCATAAAGACGTGATTTTTAAAGCTCACACCCTGTTGGTTAGCCATTATGCTTTGAAATATTTTAATATAATTCAAATACACCAACATTCTCCTCATAACAGTAGACACTTCAATTTTGCTTTGTAATTTGCGCCAACATTATCAAATATTCTCAACTTTCCACTACATACAATTATTCGGTTATATGACTATAGTATACACACATATATATATCAGATCGCTATCTCAATAGAGAACATAAAAGACTGCGAGAAGACACAAAATAGCTTGACATTTTTTTTCTCTTTAATTACGTTATTTAAGATAGCGCCTTTAAACTTGTGGCTATTCAAGTAAAGATTTTTGACCAAATAGTAAAAACAATATGATACAGAGACAAGAAGATTAAAGTAAGTACCTTTATAAAATAAATCTACTGTTCCTGAGTCTTTTATCAGCAAAGTATTTAACATTTTTCTTGGTCCAACTTATTCAATTGTTTCAAAATTACAGCCGTATGATCGTATCATATTTTGCCGAAGTCAGTGGCAAAATATTTTTCCACATTAAACTTATCACTGGGCATTTTATGAACTATTTATATTCATACGATTTTGGTTTGTTTGAATTTCGCGCAAAGCTACACGAGGGCTATCTGCGTTAGCCGTGACTAATTTAGAAGTGTAAGACTAGAGGGAAGGCAGCTAGTCATCACCACCCTACCACCAACTCTTAGGGTACTCTTTTACCAACG
>NW_013665644.1:82536-86631 GCF_000517525.1 Limulus polyphemus | reverse complement strand
TGAAGGGGCGAGCACGTTTGGTGGGACGGGGATTCGAACCCGCGACCTCAGATTGCCTCATGCGATTTTTTTATTTGTGTATAAGTATTGTTTGATGATATGATTGTTTGATTATATGATAGTAGTGTTAAAATAATTTCATAGCCTATTACTTTAATAACAGTTAAATTTAGAGCTCAATACCAACATCAGAAATTTACGATCGCAGTAAAAAGGTAAATATAGAAAATATCACTAGGTCAGGCCGTTCGATACAACATGTGCAGAAAACTCCGAGGTATTTCAATATTACGACCTTTTACAGCTAAACTAGCACTCGCTTTTAAAAGAACCAAACAGTCTCTATATGCTTATTCTATTTTCTTCCTCTGTGTATGTGCAGCAGTGTTTGTTCCTCACGTAGCCTACACCCTGTTGTTTCGATGAAACGTTGTAACGTAGCTTACTCCTTGTTGTTGCAATGAAACGTTGTAAAATGGGCACTAGTATATGGTTTATGTAATAAATATGTTCCAATCATTCAGAAACTGTAATAAATTCGGACACAGTTTCATTTTTAATATATTTTTTAACTAGTCTTTACAGAACAATCATCCCAAAAATTTTATTTCATTGGTGGTAGGCTTATAGTTACCAGCAAAACATACCCGCGCCATGCGCGGCATATATGTTTTTGGATTCATGTGATGTGAATTATTCACTGGCGAATACAAGAACGAAAACTGAAATGTATAGCTGTCCAACTCTTAAAAATGAGAAAATGAATAAGGTAAGGGGTTTTGGAATCCCTCTGTAGCATACCCAACAGCCGCTGAAAATTTCATTATGGTCAGAGGTCGAAAAGATGAAAATATTTCATGATATTCCAAAACACGCATGGTCAACGTCAGAAACGAGACCCGATAACACTTTCGGAAAAGTGGACTTTACATCATCCGCAGAAAAAAGTCCACTTTGTGGAAGTTCTGAGACTATTGAAATGAAAATCTTTGACACAGGTAAGCAAACAGACATACATACACACAAAAGTCACATTATAATATAAACAATAAACCTTTGAAGAGTCAGTAGAAGAATCAGAGCTCAATAGTAAAAGTTCTTCAACTTTATTATTATTTACACACGTTTCACATGGATTACAACAGCCACTAAACTTGAACATAAACTATAACGTTTGTGACTTTAGATCAACACAATAGAGAAGGAAGAGAGTTTTCTGAAATACAATGGTAAAACATTATTCCCTATCAATTCAATATGACAAGTTTGGCAATTAATATTTAAAAGGATTTTGTGCAGAAACACAAAAGCTACTTCTAAAACTAAATACTCTAGCGAAATATTTATAGTTTTACTTTGGATGTTAAGTTGAATTGCGATTAAAATTTAATCTCTCAACATGAGATTTTAACCAATTTTATATGTGTTCTTCAATATAAAATTCTTAACTTTTAATCATATGTGGATATATTCCAATATAAAATTAGTAATAAAATCAAAACAGCTAGAATAGGATATGGTTAAAAAAACAAGCACTAGCACAAGGTTCAACGTTTCGCTGACACTCACAATTTATAAAGTAATACTTTGTTATTAAAAGACTAATATATACTTTGATCAGAAAATGTTTCTCTAAGTTCACGATATACAAGACACTCCACCTCAAATTTTACGACGAAGTCAAATTTTAAGGAACCTGGTGGAAGGTTACTAGGACATTATTGCTGACTTTTCCTCAAGTCTTTTTCATAAATTTATTTTGTTTTCTTCATAAGTATTATTCAATAACTATTTCTAATTCATACTTAAGGTTTCTTTAACAAACTCAGTTTCTAAGACTCTAAGTCGGTCAATAACGTTGTTTTATTCAACAATAATAACTTTAATAAGCGAGAATCAATTTACTAGTGTTTGTAGTAGGTAATTATTCTGTGACCCGAAATTACATTTCAATTCTCACTAAATCTGATAAACTTATTTTTTGCAATATCGTGTAAAATAGCAAAAATAGTTATACTGATTCCTGGATTTTGTACTGTATACATTTGGTGTAATTAGTTACAATGAATTATATTTTATTATTATATGAACAATGTGAGAACGTCTAATGCATTTATTTGCGATACAAGATGTCACGAGATTTTTTTTCTGCTTGGTAATCGGGTATATGAAAATGTAAGAAATTATTATTCGAGTTCCATAAACTGTTAAGCTGACTTTTAAGAATTATTAATGTGCGAGAAAACTAATGTCGTCAAATAAAACCAAATGGTTTCGAGTTTGAGTTTTCAGATGTAGAGATATCTGCAGCTGCCATAGGAAAGTAATAATCTTTTTGCATATCTTTCTGTTAGAACGAGACTTTTTAGCTTTAATAAGTACATATAACTCAAGTCCTTCTAGGTGAAACGTTTTTCTATTTTTCTCCATTTTAATAGTTTTACACTTCATTGACTCTTGATGGCTTCTTGAAAACGTTGCTCCATCTGTATTTGTTTAGGTCGAAAGTTTATGCGCATGATCGTTAACTCTACACACTCTGTAGTCTCTATTGTTCGTGTGCAGTTCTAACCTCAACATAAAAAGAAATGATAAAAATTTCTCAATAAAGAACGTTATCATGGCAACTTAACATGAAATTGTTCATTAAATACGTACGTACATTGCAAGTAAACTTGTAGCTATGGTTAGTGAAACAATATGTATATCAACAATTTATATGTGATATAAATATATATTACATATGCTGTATGTATCAATACAAAAATCGCTCAGGATAGAAGAGCATTCAAATAAAGAGTAAAATCATTAAAAGCCGTGCTTTTTGTGTTGTTAAACCAGATTAACTAGTAAGGATCAGCTGTGCTGTAACAGTTACCATAACATAATCAGAATACTGGTGACTAGATATCACAAAGGAGCTTTGTGGCACACATCGCAAAGAAGGTAAGCATTACTGCGCAGAGGGTACTTCTTGCTAACTATCTGAAAATTTTTACTTTATACGTAAGTTCCTTCTTGATCTTTAATTAACAATTTCAGAGAAACGTTTTCCAAACTTGGTAAATATTATCAATATATAGTCATTTACAATGCCTGTGAAAATCTCAGGAGAGAGTATGTAAAATATAGCATTCTTTTCAATTTACTTTCTTCTATTCTTTATCAACAGATCTTGAACTTAAATAAGTATTTATTTAATAATGTGAAATGTTTATTACTGTTTTAGGTTAAATTATATTAAAACTACATTCTGAATTATACGTTGGGAATCTTCATAAAGGTAGTGCAACATTCCTTGAAAGATTCGTTTTAATAGAAGTGTTGTTTAAACTATTAACATGTTTCAAAGAACTGTTAGACTGTAATAACAGTTTAAGAACTCTGTGGCAAAATTCTACGAACAAGTAAATATTATACTATTTTAACAAATTTATTTACTTGAGCATAAATCAAGAAATGTTAAAATTTGCATAAAGAAATAACTTCCAAATATTACACTCTTATATAATTATTAACCATTATCGACATATTTATACAATACACCTTCATTTGCCAAATATTTTTACTGCTTTTAGGTAAATTACTATTTATCAACGTATTTCTGTAAGCTCTCACAATTCAGTATTTAGTTTGACTTCATTTAAAAGTTTGTTCGCGACAAATTAATATTTATTTTATGTCCATAATAAACGTATAGAGAGGTATAGCTTACTAGTAAAAGTAATATAATTTGAGGTAACGAAACGAGAAAAGTATAAAAATATTAAAATGATAAGAAAATTGCCTTAATTATATTGTCATCACACACAATATCAAGAAGGGGCATTATGTCTATTTCAAAAAGAATTAACTTTCAGAAAAAGCTTCTTGATTAGATGAAATATCCTGGTACATTGCACATAGACTGGTAAATTAATTTTTCGCAGCGTTTACTGAGCTTAATCATTCCGATATTATGGCCAGGTGGTTAAGGAGCTCGATTCGCAGTCTGCGGGTCGCGGGTTCGAATCCCAGTCCCACCAAACATGCTCGCCCTTTCAGCCGTAGGGGCGTTATAATGTGACGGTCAATCCCACTATTTGTTGGTAAAAG
>NW_013665644.1:75977-82429 GCF_000517525.1 Limulus polyphemus | reverse complement strand
TGGGTGGTGATGACTAGCTGCCTTCCCTCTAGTCTTACACTGCTAAATTAGAGACGGCTAGCGCAGATAGCCCTCGTGTAGCTTTGCGCGAAATTCAAAACAAACAAACAAACATTCCGATAACTTGAAAATTTGGAGCTAGTGCGTTTTCTACATCTACAGAGATAAAATCCAATGTAATTGTGCCTTTTCAATCATGAATATCATTTTTTTACAAAAATATATTACTGCATTACAGGTTATCAGTAGTAAAGATATTTGTAAAACAAATATATGTAAAACTGCCAAACTAGAATAAATTTTTATTGTCAGTTTTAAATTAATTGGGTTCATACATTTGCTTGTTTAAGAAGAAAATCAGTAACAACTTTTTAATTTCATGGAGTTGTTAAAATAGCAAGTATCAGTGTGTTTCTTTGTTGCGTTAGCGAAAGGGATTTTTTCTTTCTAAAATATTATCCAGTGGATATGTAATTTAAAAAAAAAGGTATATTTAATGGATACTAAGCGGCCAGTAGTTGAATTTTAGAGCAACTACGTCGTAGATTGTAAAAGGAAATATAATAATATTCGTTACCTTTTTGTCTAGAATATGGTGGTATTGATCTTTATTCAGAGCGCAAATTGATGCTAGTCTTAGTATATGAATTATGGATTAAGTATTTATATGAAATTACTCTGTTGTTTGTTGTCAATCTATGTGCTTATTAAAATGTGTGTTATTATGGTTATTTTTAATGTTAATATCTAAAGGTATATTATCTATCAAAACAAATGCTACTCGGAGTGTATATTATATAAAATATGGATAAATATAGAACTAAAAGTTATTTTATTTTTAGTAGCCATTTTCTAGCCGCAGCACAGCATAGAACGGCTCTAAGATTGATTTTTTTTTTCAAGTACAAACTTTTAGCTCATAGCTTCGTCATCTCTAGATCGATTTGAAATCTAATTACAGTTTTGGACTCAGGAGGTCAAACCCTTTCGATTGATATATTTGACCACATCCAAGGTCTCATAGATTAATGTATTCTAATCCTGCCTAAAAGAATTTCAATTTGAGGGTAGGCTAGTAGAGATCCTGAATAATAAAATCGAATGGTAATGATGGCGCACAAAAATATAACTAAGATAAAGGTAAAAAGGTCTTATAGATTAATTTACTTTAATCCTGCCTAAAATAATTTTAAGTGTCGCAGCTATTGAGGATTCCCTCTTGTTCTTTAGGTGAGTAAAATCAACTAATAAACCAACTGGTTAAAGTTTACAGTCCAAAAATATAAACTTAGTAATATGGAACACTGTTAACCCTATCCATGATTTCATACTTGTAAATATTTACATTTTATCTCTCGTCATTCTTAAGGCCTCGATTGTTGAAATTTGTTGTACAAATTAGCTATATAAACTTATAGCTATTTTATTTAACAGAACTATAAAAGCCTAGAGCCACTTCGTAAGTTTTAAAAATAATTTTAGTAGTGAAAAAAACTTTACAAAACAAACTTCGCGGCTAACTCCATAATGTATTTATTATACGCATGTTTTCAAGTTCCTTCACGAGATCTCGGTCAGGAAAGAGACATTTTTATAACAAAATTTACATAAGTGTTTAGCAGAACTATACATACAAGCACGATTACTGTGTTATACAAAAACTATACATTAAACTTATAGCTACTCTGTTTAAAGAAACTTTATATTTAGGTTTACTCTTACTTTGTTCTATAAAATTAGATGTTAAACCTAAGGTTACTTTGTTTAACAGAAGGACATACGAAAATTTGGTTACTTTGTATGCAAAATTATATATCAAAAGTTATATCCACTTTGTCATAAAGAACTGATTTTGAAAACTTTTAGTTCATTTGTCTAACAGAACTATACACATTAAATCTTACACTTATTTCGTTTAAAAGAACTGGATATTAAATCTTACATCTATTTGTTTTGTTACTGGAACTGAATATTAAACCATAAAGCTACTTTCTTTAGCCGAAATAAGTGTTACAACTCGCACCTTCGTCAAGCTCAAGTAACGTAATTTTGCTTAGATCGAGAATTACTTATGGTACATATATATGCATCGAACTTGTAAACATATTTTTCTTAACTATTTATTTTTGAAATTGCTTGTGAATTTATTAATTGATTGATTTCAAGACTCTTACTAACACATGAGTCACAAAAGATTTTAAACAAATACTGGTGACATTAAAATTAAATTTCACTAATTACTCCTTATGTTATTTATGTATTTCATAAAGAAAATTAGTGATTTTAACCATCACTTTGGTTAGTTCCTCACAGTGTGTGTTGTAACGCTTTTGTTTGTTTGAAGCTAAGCACAAAGCTACACAAAGGGGTATCTGTGTTCTGCCCACCACTAATGTCAAAACCGGTTTCTAGCGTTGTAAGTCTGCAGACATACCGCTGTGTCACTGGGGGCGTGTTATAACGCCCGCTCAAACATAAAATGATTAAATATGTTACAATTTGTAGATCCTACCGGTAGTAAACCGTATTAAAGAAATCGATAATTTAAGAGTTAACTCAGTGTTAGAACACATTCCCTCATACAATAAGTTTTTGTTTTATTATTTTACAGGAACTGATTATTACATAAACTAAACGCTCCTCCTAAGCATTAGCGTTTTCTGTTGTTGTTTTTACAGAATTAACTTCTATTCACTCACTAACTTTTTAAAAATGAGTTTCTCAGTCTACCCACTTATTATATAGAGCTACTTTGTTTAAATAAATTAGCTATTAATACAAGTAATTTCTTCGCATTATTCAAAGTATTCTATCAATTTTCTTTAGCTTTTTGTTTAGTGGGTTAGGAAAGATTTTTTTCCAAATCAGGTTTTTCAGGTTTGATTCATCGTTTCTTTTTGTTAAGCCTTTACACACTTTTCATGTATACTTTTTCTTTTAAATAGAGCATCTAGCAGCAAAACATAAACGATCTGATCACGTGCTAACCAATTTCAAGACTTAGTTATTTATATATTTTTCCAGAAATCAGAAAATATGGAAAGAAACGATTTTTCTAGGAAGTAAATACCACGAAGTATTCACGTTTAGTTACTTTGTGCGTATGCATTAGAGTTCTTAAAATGTATGTACGTATATATATAAAAATATCAGAAAATCTAAAATACATGATCATGGCCATCATGATGGTCACCTGTGTGACCAAAAACAATCAGTGACTACTATGTCATGAAATTATCATGAGATACTGAACAAAGAAAAAAAAATGTTAACTTTCAAATATCATATTACTTGCTGACAAATCTGCGTCAGTGACTACATCATGAAACCCCATCTGACTGACACTTTCTCGTACTACAGATCCTATTGAATTGATTGATTGCTATTTCAAGTGTTAGTTTGTGATTGTTGGTAATTCTAGATCATAAAATAAAGACATCCTGTTATGTGAAAAATTAACAGATATTTTAAACCCTTTTGTTTAATGTTTCCTCATAGAATCTAAAGTCGTTTATCTACATTTTTCATATAATCTCATTAATCCACAAAAAGCAAACAGTAATGTTGAATAAAGAAACTAAAAATACAATTTACGGAAACATGTTATATTTAAAAAATCATGTCGCTTGCTTCCAATTTTGAGAAGCAAACATATTTTACAATTGTTAAACAAATACGGAAAATACGTGTTGTTCTAATGAAAATATATACCAGTGTCATATAGTGCAATAAAGGACAAATACAAATGAGTCCAAAGGAACTCTTTAATAACGATATATTTTCCATTGTTTCTAACACTTCCACCAACCTGATGGCTTTGTTAAATACCACTCATTCAGAGATTTCGAAATTGGTTTTAAGTTAAAGCACTAAAAATAGCTTCCTAAGCTATAAGCTCTTATGCATACTTAGTACTGTCAAGATCTACGTGGTTGACTTTGACTCATTCTGGTATCACCATTCTTTGATCATTCATATCGTCTCTGTTGTCAACAGTTAGTAACAGCTTGTTTTTCAAGTACTCATTGCGTGACTTTCGAGTTTTTTCCCAATCTATTCGTATTATTGCATATGTATACTACAGATAGTGTTACTTTTATATACGCAAACATTTCTTAGAAAGTTCTTCCCTTCCTTTTTCTGTACATATTACTTTACCCATTTTTCAAACTACCGTCATCTCTCTTATAGAGAACCACTACTTAGGATCATTCGCTTCGTTATGGAGGGCTGATAACAAACTTATATGTATCTCTCTGTAACATGGTGAAGAAGAGATAATTAGCTTTTTCTCTGTCTTCTTCTTCAGTTTATCCGTGATCAAAGAAAGTCCACCTTACGAAGGAATTGTCGTAATTTTATTCTCACTGTACTCATTATCTATTATCATGTATAAATATTTATTGTTGTTAAGAATATCAATGCAGGTTATAACTGTTATAAGTAACGACACTTTCTAAGCATTCATGTCTCACTAGTGACGAAACTTCAGGCTTCTATATATCTACAGTGCTCACAATATTACTATCGAGCGATCATAGACGCGGAGGCCAGTTTTATAGTGGCTTGGGCATATTACCTTAATATTATATAAGCTATATACGGATCATAAATACGGCATTACTCTCCTGAAACGTACGACGTAAAGGAATTACACGTTATGATAAATGGAGATAAATGATGGATCCTGTACATTTGCAGCATTTCCAATATGCTCGCATATTTTCGTAGGATTATTCAAGATCGTGTCAAATAGATTTTGCATAAAAAACAGAAAACAACAATTTATAAAAAATATGATGTTTTACATCTACTATATGTTATATAGATGGTTCGCTTTACTTAGTTTCATCTTCTAGACATGACGTTAAAACATAATACCAGTATGTCTGAGTTAAGATGCTGGACTCGCAATATTTGGGTTCGAATCCCTGTCCCACCAAACATGCTCGCCCTTTCAGCAATGGGGGTGTTACAAAGTGGTGGTAAATCCCACTATTCGTTGGTAAAAGATTAGTTCAAGAGTTGGCGATGGGTGGTGATGATTAGCTAGTTGCCTTCTCTCTCTAGTCTTTCACTGCTAAATTAGGAATATAGTGTGTTCAGATCAACAGCCTGATCTATCATGATAGTAGAAACATTCACTTCTAAGATGGTTTATATGTATTAACTTACAAAAAAAATCAACTATATTACAGTTTAAGTTTCCATTTATTAAAATGTTTTTTTCATACAAGTTGACCTTGAATCTATAGAATTTTTACATTTTAAAACTTCCACTAAATTTTTAATGGAATCTAATTAAGTCAATCAATCAAAATATTAGCTATACAAATAATTATTATATAGAATTACACGTGATAAAAAGTTTGTTTTACACTTAAAAGATAATATAGAAACTAATATTAAAATATAACAATATTGACAGTATGTGGAAATAAAACAGTGCAAAATAACATGGAGAAAAGGTAGTGTTAGATAGTATAGTATATGGAAGGAACAATATATAACGGTAAGAATATATCATAGAAAGTATTGTTTACAGAAGATAATGTGGAAATATACTGAAGAAAATAATGTTAACAAAATAGAATGGAAATAGTGTTTACTAAAAACGGCATAGAATCTACTCTAGAAAGGATACCTTTTAATCAAATAACACTCACTGAAGAAAAGACTATGACTAAATTGATGTAGGAAGAAGACAAGGTATAGGAAGATGACTGATCAGAAAATACCGAGGAACAGAAATCTGTATCTTTGATCTTTTCACCTAACCTGTTTGATAGCTGAGACTGTAACTATTCTTGAATGAGTGTTGTTCCGCATAGGTGGCAATAAAGAATAAACTGACACGTCTAAATGACAATTTTTTTCTAGTTGATTTTGTACGACTTTTCGAGCAGGCGCTCTTCGTCAGGCAGTAAAGTTACGAAGGGAGACTGTAACTACTTCTCTTTTACAGCACCACATTAAATTTCTATCATTGAGGTTTTTACAAATATCTAAGGAATAACAGGTTTAGAAAGGTAGAATTGATATTTAAAAAACATTACAGTAGTGTGTCATCTGCTGAGATCGTGCTATTTTGAATTTGTTACCTGAAACTTATATGTAGGCGTATGGAAAGGGCAATAACTTAATTATATATATATACTAGACCACCGTAACCCGTGGGGTCAGCCACTATTCAGAGGATATGAAGAATTCAAGCTCATTTCAATATTGCACAGAAATGAAGGTTTATTTTGAAATAATTTAATTAAATATTTCAATCCATTCGTGTTATTCATAATTCAAGAAAATAGATTTGATTGTTGATCGGGAGTAAAAGGAAAGACCATTTCATTTTTCAAAAAAGTGAAATAAGAAGTTTCGTAAAGAGCACGAACGGTAGTGTGAATGATTTTTTGACTGAGAAAATAAGCAAACAAACAAGCTCAGAGTTTTAG
>NW_013665644.1:47196-75955 GCF_000517525.1 Limulus polyphemus | reverse complement strand
GTTACTATTTGCAAATAGTCAATAATATTGTAGGTACATTTTATTGTTGTTCTTTCTACGCTCCATTATAATACATTTCATCTCATCATATAATTTCTGTTGCGCATATATATTGTTGTATAGAAGATATTTTAAAGTGATTCATCAGGTGGAAAATGAACTTTTATAATAATGCAATGTACGAAAAGTGACCCGAAAAACGGTGCTAATTCAGTAACCCGTGGCCCGATTTTAACGAAACTTGTTTTATTCTGTTTCTATTCTCATTTCATTACAAATATGGCGCTATTGTGCATGTTTTTACTGTATTTAATTACAGACAAGCACACACCTTATTTCTACTTTTCAAATACAAATTACATTTGAAAAGGGGCTTGTTTGTTTGTAATTATACACAAAGCTACACAATGGGTTATCTGTGCTTTGCCCACCACAGGTATCGAAGCCGAGAAAGAGAAAGAACACGCTCAAATCGAAGCCGAGAGAGAACACATCGTATTGAAGCCGAGAAAAAACAAGCTAGTATTGAAGCTGAAAGAGAAAATAATAAAGCATAAAATGAGTAGTTCTTAATAATAGCCCCTACTAAGGTGGATTAGCAGTAGGTCTGAGTTAGGGCGCTCGAATCGCAATCTTTGGGTCACAGGTTCGAATCCCCGTCCCACCAAACATGCTCACTCTTTCAGCAGTGGGGGCATTATAATGTTGGGGTTTTGTTTGTTTATTTGTAATTAAAAACAAAGCTACACGATGGGTTATCTGTGCTTTGCCCTCCACTGGTATCGAAATCCGGATTCTCAGCATTATTCAAAGTATTCTATCAATTGTCTTTAGCTTTTTGTTTAGTGGGTTAGGAAAGAAGATTTTTTTTCCAAATCAGGTTTTTCAGGTTTAATTCATCGTTTCTTTTTATTAAGCCTTTACACATTTTTCATGTATACTTTTTCTTTTAAATAGAGCAATCTAGCAGCAAAACATAAACGATCTGATCACGTACTAACCGATTTCAAGACTTAATTATTGCAATGTCTGGGGTGCAATGTGTGGTCAATTCCACTATTCGTTGGTAAAAGAGTTGCTCAAGAGTTGGCGGTGGGTGGTGATGATTAGCTGTCTTCTCTCTAATCCTGCACTGCTAAATTAAGGATTGCTAGCACAGATAGCCCTCGTGTAGCTTTGTTCGAAATTCAAGCAAACCAAAGTTACCGCTCAGCCACCTGGGGGCGACTTTTATGTAAGTTTTTAGTTTTATTAAATTTTTTGAATAATAATCAGGGAAGTTACAAAATTGTATGCTTTATAACCTTGAAGTTTATCCTATTTATTTCGTGTGTTTATATATACAATACAATTTGTTATATAATAGCTCTCTGACAAAGGCTCAGAAATCTGTTATGTATGTCGACGGAGTCATTCAAAATAGAAAAGCATATCTGTATCTTTGATCTTTCACCTAACCTGTTTGTTAGCTAAGACTGTAAATATTCTTGAATGAGTGTTGTTCTGCAAGACATGAAAATAAAAACGTGGATAGATGGTAATAAAGAACAAACTGACACGTCTAAATGAAAATTTATCGAGGGAGCCATTCAAAATAGAAAAGCATATCTGAAAAGCCAGTAAACTATGAGTAAAGACACACTAGTTATTTTTCTTTTTTGTGCTTGTAATTCCAGTTTCAGTAAAAAATGTATCATCAAGCATTTGAAATGAATCGCAGTTCTTTTGCTGCAAGTTTCTTATAAATTTTTAAATAAGTTTAGAGGATTTTATATTATCTGCATAGTTGAAGCGCAAGTTAGTTATTCTGTTTTATTAAAAGTGTCCAAAATTTCAGAAAGAGTCGAGATGAAAAACTCATATGGAAACGAATCACCTTATTTGTACTTACTATTGCTGAAACGAGTAGTTAGCTCAGCACATAAAGCAAATACAACCATACCAATAACTTTCAAGGTAGGCTTACACTATTTATTCACCATATTTAATGAAATACTCAATTTAAATTCCCAAGCATTGTCTCATGACCAAACAAAGTCAAGTATATAAAAGCAAACCAATATCATGTTGATAGAACCAGGTTACATAAAATGTTAAGCTCTCAACATAAAAACATTATTTTCTCAAAACATTTTTTTTACTACTTACAGAACAGAAAAAAGGTATGATCGTAGTTTCATATTGATCAAAATTCCATAAAGTGTTAGTATAGGACTTTGTAAAACTCTACTTTAGAAAATGTCTAATTTATCGTATTCTCAAACTGACTATATACTAACTTATATTGCTAATATTCCTTTGTTCATAATCTTTTAAATTTATATTCATCGCTAATAAGTACTTATAGTATAGAAGTGGAGTACGTTGTATTAAACCAATTTTAGAGTCTTATCATGTTGTTACAATCCATATCTCCACATCCGGTCATGCTCTATCTGACGACTATGCATATTGAAAGCGTGTCTTCATTTCAAAAGGTTCTGTCGTAAGCTCGTATCGAAGCCGAGAAAGAGAAAGAACAAGTTGAAATCGAAGCCGAGAAAGAGCAACCTCGTATTGAAGCCGAGAAAAACAAGCTAGCATTGAAGCTGAAAGAGAAAATAAACGTCTCGAGGCCGAAAAAGCTCACATTGAAGCCGAAAAAGAAATTAGGCTGAAAGTTTGTTTTGTTTGTTTGAAGTTATGCACAAAGCTACACAATGGGCTAACTGTGCTCTGCCCACCACTGGTATCGAAACCCAATTTGAAGCGTTACAAGTCTTCAGGTTTACTGCCGACTCCATAAGCAGGAAGAACCAGTAAAGTTAATTTAATACCTTTACGTAGCTTAACAAAAACCTTGAAACAAAAAAACACAAAATTATGATATAGTAAAATTATTGGAAGGCGTGTGATAACAAAATGTTTGTTACGAATAAATATTTACAATCCATATAAAAAAAGTGAAGTTCTACTGAAAATAGATTGAAAAAATTAATTCAAGCTTTCAGACATATTTGTGATGTTGTTAGTTTCAGAAACCTGGAAGTTGTAAAATTCAAATGCAGTGATTTGAATTTGTAAAATCATTCTCTGTTTTCAATTTATTTGAGCTAGAAATAAGACGGATATGTACAAGGACCATTTGTTTTGCATACGACATGTTTTATCTGTGCAAGCGGTACGTTAGAATATTATATTTCTACTTTTCAAATACAAATTACATTTGAAGAGGGGCTTGTTTGTTTGTTTGTAATTATGCACAAAGCTACACAATGGGTTATCTGTGCTCTGCCCGCCACGGGTATCGAAACCTGGTTTCTAGCGCTTTAAGTCCGCAGACATACCGCTGTGCCACTGGGGGCGAAGAGGAGGCAGGAAACTAAATGAGGGTTAGCAGTTTGAATTTTGTATTACTTTATTCAAAACAAATGTTTATAACACAACAAAACATTTCAACTCTAATTTTATTTGACAGAATTTTTGAAAATTTAATAATGTAATTTACTTTCCTAACAAAACACGAGAGGATATACATTTGTAGAATGTGTATAACATACATATATTTTATATATTGATACATATAATTATGTTCAACAAATATTTTGGAACATGAGATTGGACGTTACTAAGCTGCTAAATTATTTGGAGAGAAAGTTTCGAAATCTGTAACATTCAAGAAAGTTTAAAGGTTATTGCAAACAAGATAATCAAACTTATATGGAATCTGCCCACGAAAAAGAGGTTTATTTTAATTGATGGTGCAATTCTATGCATATTGGCAACAGTTTCGACAAACTAAGACAGATTTAAGTTCAATACTCATGTTCAATACTTGGATGTAGAAATACCTTGTCTAAAACGACAAAACTCTGATTTTCTTCTAATTTCTTTGACAATTTTTCAACAAATTGAATATCTTCTCTAATAACACTCATAATGTGAGATAAAAAAAGGTGTAAACAATACGTCTAAAAGGTCATTTAAATGTTTAGTAATTTTTTTTATTAAATCCTGCAATCGGTTTTCCGAAATATTGGTAGGTTTTCCAATATAAATATATTCACTTCTTTTTTCTAACAATAATTCATTAATCTCTTTTAATTTATGGACATTAGGAAGTACATAAAAGTATCCACTTTCTGAATTACTTAAATTAATTTTTTTATATATTTTTTGATAATTTCATCTTAAATTCATTAACAAAATTCCTTGATTTTTCTTTTATGAAATTTATGCATCTCAGTCTATTTTAACTTTCCATTTTTTGGTAAACCTTTATATCATTTAAATGTTCATAAACCATCTGATTATAAAATTGTTGGGCCATAATTACCCATATTTTTTATCTAATTTGAAATATCGAATTAGAATTTTTAAGTTTCTCAAGCAATTTTCATTCTTTTAAAGTTAAATTATCCTTCCCATGTTTTTCAGTAACAAAATATAATAAAAGTTTCGACAAATTAACTGTAATTTCGAGTTTATTCTTTGAACAAGATCAAAATCTTTACTTGAAACTTAATAAAAATATTCTTGAAGTCATAATTTCCAATTGAATTCATATATATATATATATATCTTCTATTAGCTGTATTTTATTAGTTTTATTTTTAGAAGCAAATGTAAATCCTTTTGCTAATAATCGTTTTTTCATTTTCTTGCTAATTATTTTCAAAAACTTCTTATCCTGTTTATCTAAATGTTTTTAGAACTCTGTTATATTTTTTAAAATCGTATGTCTTTCATATAATCTCTCTCTTCTTCTTCTTCCCTTTTTGTCCTCGGTGGGACAGCGGTAAGTCTTCGGATTTATAATGCTAAAATCAAGGGTCGATTGCCCTTGGTAGACACTGCAGATAGCTTTATGTGGCTTTGCGATAAGAAAACACATACATGCCTTATATCTTCCATCCTATTGAAGTTTATTTGTCTAAATCTTTCATTTTTTTATCCTTGTATTTTTTTTTACTTCGAACACACTTATATATCATAAAAGCGCCTCTGGGATTCCATCAACTGTTGTTACTGTATCTGTAATTTCTTCTCCATTTTCTTGTATTGTAGTATGAATTATTTTTTACTCATTTATTATCAACATTTTGAGAATACTTGCCTCTATTTATAATAACGATACTTTCTTTATTATACCAAAACAATAAGGAATACTAATAAAGCAATATTGTTCTTCATTAATAATTCATTTAATTGCAATTCTAAGAACGTAGTATGTCTTTTATAGTATGTAAATTGTGATGAATTCTATAGTGGTGGATTTGTTTGTAGTTAAGCACAAAGCTACACAAAGGCTATCTGTGCTCTGCCCACCACGGGTATCGAGACCCGGTTTCTAACGTTTTAAGTCCGCAGACATACCGCTCTGCCACTGGGGAGCTATATTGATGAAGCAGATAATTCAATGCTAAGGATAAATTTACATAAATTCTATGTTAGATGTCCCGAAAAAGCCTACTATATGTCAGCAAACATTCTAATGAATGTATTTTGAAAACATTTTTAATTCTGAAAGAATCATATTTTCGTGTTTCCTCTTTCGGGGCATGTAATATAAAACATAAAAGATTATTTTTCGAAAAATATTTTATAATTTTTTTGCGCAACTTCAAATTGATAGAAGTAAGAGGGCATAAGTAACTGGTTGAGTAAAGTCAGTAGGTATTGTAAAATCGTGAAAACTGTTTCTAAGACTTACAGGAAAGGCAAAGTAAATAAGAGGTATGAAATTATGAAATAAGTAAATTAAATTTCTATAATGATAAGAGATAGTATAACTAGAACAATATCTTAATTTAAAAAGGAAACTATATTGGAGGAACTTTGACTAATTTTATTCATTTTTGAGCATTTTTAATATACTTAATTTATACATTTAGAAAATGTGTGTATTTAATCTAGATTATTTACGTTTAGTTAAAAAATGGTATTTGAATGTTTCTGTTATAGATTCTCAGTAAAATTATATCCTTAATAGTGACCTTTCAAGTCACAAAGCCGGTTGAAGAAATTAATAAAAGAGTGGGAAAATAGAATAGTCTGATATTTCAGTGTTTTGAATTTTATTATTCTTATTGGTGTTTTGAATATATATATATATATATACATATATATATAATAAATAGCCTTTTGGTACATTTTTGTGAGAAATGGACAACTGGTTTCTATTATTGGATATGGTTTTAACCAGAACCGATACAGGATTTGTTCTGTCTATTTAAAGAAAACCAATAAACCCTCTCAATTATGTACATTTTTTTCTCATGCCACCAAGAAAATGTTAAAATGTCTACTGTACTGATAGTCATGATAGTTTGGGAATATGATCCATAACAATAGCCATTTTGTTTGATATTTGCGAACTTGATCATCTAAAGAAAAGTTGTAATCAACTTTCCGGAGCTTTCAAGTTTGTAGTCTTAAACTTAAATTGTCTTCCATTAAACAACAACAAAAATTGGCAACTAATATTGGTCTGTACTACAGTTACCACTCACGTGGGTGATCAATAACGTTGGCTAATACGTAATGTCAGGAATGAGTACAAGAATGTGAAAACAACAAGCCAGCAAACACCATTATTCATACTGTAAGCTTATTATATCTAAAACACATTATGATAGATGCACTTCTTACATCACAAGTGATTGAAGGGCTATTGATGAAACAGTCTGTTAGCTGTTAAGACTGTCAATAATATGGGAAAGGTATGGCTAAAGCACTGTTATGATGCTCATGAAGAGTCGATTAAGTGCACTAAAATTCTTCAGCTGAGAGAATTTATAGGATACTATCAGTAAAGCATGTAAGGTTTTATATGTATAGGCAACATGAAGCAAAAAGTCGTTACCCCAGGTTTCTCGTAAAAGCTCTCAAATCCATTACATTAAATTGAAGGTTTATACAGTTTTATGGCTTCGAGGCTGTCTTATCATCATTGCTTAAAATGTATTCGAACCTATTGGTTATCTACACTAGTGAAATATCAGATATATTGGTCATCTTCAAGATAATGCCCACTTAGAACGTTTGTAAATCTTACATTCTTGATAATTTTATATCAGTCACACTAGACTTAACATTTATAGTGTGCTTTCAGCACCACGAACACGACTATTGCTTCACTCTGGTTCACTGTTGCGGTAATGTGCCTTAGTGGTTACGTTATAATTTCACACTATCTTTCAGTCTGCATAACACAATTACCCAATCCCCCTCGACTGCAAAATCTGAAGAAAAAAAAATTATAACAAGAGTGTAATAAAAACAAAACAAATAAATATATTGTCAATGTCTTACATTTGTCTTTGATGAAAGAGTAAATTATGTGTCAGTAAAATTTACACAACATGATTGAATTGTTGATTTAAAACATAATTCTATCATAAGAAATTTGAGAGTGCACATTTTGACTGTACGCTGTTATTTCATCATAAGAAATCTGAAGATGTTTGTTTTGACTGTCAGCCATTAGTAACAAAATAAACGTTAAGCTGTATTTATACTATTGCAGATAGTCATTACAATTGTTCAGTATTTTCATTATTCGTAAAGATGACACAGTTTTTTCACTTAGAACTGCAGTGAACATGAACTACAACATCAGAGCTTTAGATGGCATAGCACGGTCTGGTGGTTAGAGCTCTCGACTCACAATCTACAGGTCACGAGATCGAAATCCGTCACCTAGCATGCTCGCCCTTTCAGTCATGGGAGCATTGTAATGTGATGGAAATCCAACTTTTCGTTGGTAAAGAATATCCCAAACGTTGATGGTGGGTGATGTTAACTAGCAGTCTACCCTTTAGCCTACCACTTAAAAAGTAGGGACAGCTAGTGCAGATAAGACCTTGAGTAGCTTTGCGAAAATTCAATAAACAAACAAATGTAAACCTTAACATTACTGCTTTGAAAATAGCTATAGTAACATTGAACTTAGGGGACAGATAAACAAAAATCGACTTATACTATAGTTAAAAGCCAGTCATTTGTAAAATAGCTCAAAAAAATTCCACAATGTCTGTGGGAAGAATACAAGTGACTCAACACAAAAAGGTTTAAGGTATTCATTGAACTATGAAGTTCTGTTTCATACGTACGATAATTGGATTGGACAAACATTTAAATATTAGTATTTAGCTTCTTAGATTTTCAAAAATCCGCATTTTCTGGGATGACTAATCATGATAGTAGAAAGCACTCCCTATTCTATAGACCGTTAAACAATATTAGAGTGAACTTTTAAATGGAAACACTGAACAAAAACATCGTTAAAAAAAACTCTCACAAAGATAATAAAAAATACTTTTTCACTAGCTGTGATGGTTGTTTACTATGGATTTTAGTTGTTCAATTCTTGCAGAATAACGTTCGTTCTCTAAGTATTGACTCAAGAGTTATTAATAATGAGAATTGAAGAACTATACCCCGTGTTATTCTAAAATATGGTACGTTCTAGCTCTTTTGGAAGCTAGTGACTTTTAAAAGCAAAAGATACAGAACACAAAAGACATGCTGAGAACATAGAGTGAATACTATAACAAAATATATTATGGACAGCATTATAAAAAATCATAACAGCAGCACTGAGTGAATTTACCTTAAAGTTTCTCTCTCTATAAATAATTTTATTCTTGTCACTCAAGGATATTACTATTAAGTTCTCAAACCGGGCAACAATTTAGGAGAAAAATAACTTTCGCAGAAAATTCTTCAGCTTCAAAGCTTCTTTTATTTGAATTCTTTCTTGAATGTTACAAATTCCGAAACTTTCTCTCCAAGTAATTTTGCAGCTTAGTCACGTTCAATCTCATGTTCCAAAACATTCGTTGAACAAAATTATATGTATCAGTATATAAAATATATGTTTGTTATACACATTCTACAAATGTATATCCTCTCGTGTTTTGTTAGGAAAGTAAATTACATTATTAAATTTTCAAAAATTCTGTCAAATAAAATTATAGTTGAAATGTTTTGGTGTGTTATAAGCGTTTGTTTTGAATAAAGTAATACAAAATTCAAACTGCTAACCCTCATTTAGTTTCCTGACCCCTCTTCAAATGTAATTTGTATTTGAAAAGTAGAAATATTTCGATGTATCGCTTACGTAGATAAAACTTTTTCATGTGCAAACAAAATGGTTCTTGTACATATCCGTCTTATTTCTAGCTCAAATAATTTGAAAACAGAGAATGATTTTACAAATTCAAATCACTGCATTTGAACATTACATCTTCCAGGTTTCTGAAGCTAACAACATCACAAATATATCTGAAAGCTTGAATTATTTTCTTTACAATCTATCTTAAGTAGAACTTCATTTCTTTTAAATATGGATTGTAAATATTTAGAATTTTAGCTATTTACTCGTAAGAAGCATTTTGTTATCACACGCCTTCAAATAATTTTACTATATCATAATTTTGTGTTTTTTGTTTCAGGCTTTTTGTTAAGCTACGTAAAGGTATTAAATTAACTTTACTGGTTCTTCCTGCTTATGGAGTCGGCAGTAAACCTGAAGACTTATAACGCTTCAAACCAGGTTTCGATACCAGCGGTGGGCAGAGTACAAATAGCTCATTGTGTAGCTTTGGGCTTTTCAGTAAACGAATTTTCTCTCTTAAGTGCTTAGAATTTTATAAGCAAAATACAGCGAGATGCATACTGTTTATTTGAATAAGTTTTAGCAGTATAAAACACATTTTATTGCAAAATTGACTTGAACAAAATGGGCTAGCGCATAATGTAATTACCTCTGTAATTGTATTTTGCTAGTAAGTTTGAGTCGCTTTCTGATCAACAGTTACGGACGTGTTACGTAACGGCAATAATGTACAGTTATGGAATGCACTGGTTTTTATTTCATTATAAATGTACATTACCAAACAAAACTATTTGAAATTCGAAAAACTTTCAGTGATTATAATGTTTTATTTTTGAAGCGTCTGTTTTTCAGACATAGTCTCATTTCTGAGTTATTAGTTTTTAAGAGTGAAAATTGAGAAATGCATGAAATAAATAGGCGGGAATGGGAATACATGTATATAATCAATTAAAATTATTTTTACATACACCCGTTTTCCTAACTTGAAAGAAAATAGGGTAGAACGTTTTTGATCTCCTCAAGTTTAAAAAATAAAAATGAATACTTTCAGCTAAGGAATATACACAGAGATATAATGATACAAACAGAGACGAACAATTAAAAAATTCCAAAGCAAAGTATCATACTTGAGGTTTATATCAGTTACCCGCATTAAGAACCTTTAATAACAGCGAACCATCCGAGAAAGATCATAGGGTAAGCATCTTTATATGGTATTTTTTTTAATTGAATAAGTTTCCAAAGTTGTAATATCAATTACATCATTATATTATGTTTTGCTATGATATTTGAAAATACATTTTGCGAATGTATAGCCTTCTAGTTGCGAGAGTTGGTAAACAAATCTTTCGGAAATTATGATTAACTTTTTGAATAAATAAATTATAAATATTATTTATTCCTTCGTTTATTTTCTTATATTATCGAATATTTTGTAACCGTCGACTCGGCAGAAGTTTTTAATAGAAGTGTACGGTAGAAAGTAATCGAGTCGTAGTGAGATGGACATATGAAAATACCCACTTACGAGTATACAAGAGAGTTAGTTATACTCTATATACTCTACATCATGTCGTACGAAATGCAAAAATTTTATTAATTTTCAATATACAAAGCTGCACCTAAAAAAGGAAACAACAAACTGGCATCTATATATAAATAGAAATTTGTTTGTCTAACTGTTTGTCCGTTATCTAACTACTCATAAGTTGGTGGGCCAATCTCAACCAAAATTTGTGGGATGATAGTTTGGAATAAGGGGCATGTTAATGGAGGTTCACAACTCCTCCACCCTCTAAATGAGGTCTTACAAGTGATCTATACAGTGAAACAATAATATCCCTTGTCTTGTATTCAATATTTCTATAAACGCTACTCAAAATCCTATTAGCCCTATTGCTAGCTACAATACACTGTTTAGATGACTTAATTGATTTTTCGATCGCAACACTAAGATTTTTTTCTTCAACCACAGTATTTAATGTATTCCCATTTAAATTGTAACAATAATTTGAATTGTGAAAACCTACATGTATCACCTTACATTTTGGATAGTTAAACATCATCTGCCACATATTAGCCCAGTGCATCAAATGATCTAAATCTCTCTGTAAGTCTGCAGCATCTTTGATACAGTTAGCCACTCCATTTGTCTAAGTAAGCTCTTAGTAAACGTTGTTTGTTGTTATTATTATTAATTGATATACAAAATAATGTGTCGACTTGACTAAAATTCAACACTAAAAATAAACGTTGATTATTGAATATTGTTTACGATCCTGGGACAAACGGCGATTGTCCAACTGTTGATATGGTGATATGTGTGCAACATTGTGAAATAGATTCTCTCTGAAGAAGCTTTTTTAATTTGCCAAAGCATTTCAATCGTACATTTATATGCATAAGCGAATGCTAGCTATATGTAGCTCATTCCGCTCCCTTTCCTAAAAATGAATACTTGGAAGTACAGAAAGATAAATAGGTAGATATTCGAATATTGTAAAACTTGCAAAGCAACGAACAAGCAATCTGTCACGAAATAATTATATATACACAAACAGTAGAATATTTAAAAATAGTAATCATATCCAATGTTGCATAAAGATAAAATTAAAAACAACAATCAGCAAATTAACTTGTTTTCTAGCTGTAATTTTTATCCAACATTTCTAGAAGATCAAATATAACAAAAATAATCAATTTTCCTGTTCTAAATATAAGAAAACTCATTTAAAGGTATATACACTTCCCCAGTGGATCCGCGAATTTACAACGCTAAAAGCCGGGGTTCGATTCCCTGTGGTGGACAGACCATAGATAATCCATTGTGTAGCTTTGCACTAAAACAAAGCGTGAGTTCATACAATCGGATATAAAACTGTAATTCGTTACAATTAATAAAGTTTCATATTTCACCTTCATTTGATACAAAACATCTTTCTGTTAAGAAATGGAATAAAATTTCGTTGTTGTTGATTTCGCAAAACTTCTATGTTCAATAAATACTAGCTAACATTAATCACAATTAACATACTTATATATTTAAATCAGTGTACATATTCTATTACTCATTATATTATGAACAGTTCATTAATGATATAAAACTGAGCACTGTCATAATTAAATCCATGACAGTAACGAGTAGTAGTAAGATTAACACTAGTAAGTCAAACTCAAAAGCTTGCGCATCATGAAATAACGTTCAACCAATAACAACGTCTTATTTTTCAGCTAACTGTGTTTCTTCTTGATATAACGGTGTGTAAATAATTTTCAGATTAAATAAAAAGGCTGGGATGCGTGAATGTTAAAAAACTATCACATTGTACAAATAAAAAATAAATATTTATAGTGAAGAGTTTGATAAACAATGCTTGTCGTCTATAAAGTTTAAAATCATATTTAACTAAACTATTGAAGACAGGTGCATAAAGTTGATAACTGTTAATTAAGAATGGGTCAAACTATTTTTTCATTTTTGAAGTATTGTAAACAGCTAGGTCGATTTATCATATGGTTAGTTTTATCAGATATTCACTGCCATTGATAAACAGTTGGCTGGGGCTTTGTGGTTATGACACTCAACTCGCAACCTGAGGGTCGCGGGTTCGAATCCCCGTTACACCGAGCGTGCTCGCCCTTTTAGTCCTGAGAGAGATGTAATGTGACGGTCAATCTCACTATTCGTTGGTAGAAGAGTAGCCCAAGAGTTAGCGGTGGGTGGTGTTGACTAGTTGCCTTCCAGCTAGTCTATCACTGCTAAATTAGGGACGGCTAGCGCAGACAGCCCTCGTGTAGTTTTGCGCGAAAATCAAAATAAACCCAGTCGGTTATCTGAGAGAGGTTGGTTCAATGAGGATGAAATCTGTATAACGAATATTTACGCATCTAAAACATGCATACCTTCTAAATACCCTCCCTCATACAGGTGGCTCAGCGGTTAGCTTGAGGATTTATAACAAAATTATGGTTCGATACCTTCGGAAAGTACAGCGTAGATAGCCTATTGTGTAGCTTTGTACTTAAAGAGTCTAAGTAATCCTGTATAAAATAAAAACTAAAATATAAAATAATACGATTTAGTTTACCTACAAGGATAATATCCTACAAATACTCAGGTATTATAAAAAGTATTTATTACAGCACGAGGAAACAAAGGTTTAGGAAAAGATAGAGGTATTAGAATTAAAGTTTGAAATGAAACTACGTTAGCCTTAGTAGTCTTATGTTCAACCCATAATTATTACTCTATTATTAGAGTAAGTTAGAACAGTAGACTTGTTTTAGTTTATGTCACTTTGCTAAAATGAACTTCTGATCAAAAGTAAGCTAATTATACAGGTCAGAATTAAAATATTCAAAACATTAAGTTTTGTGATAATAAAGACAATCCTGAATATTATACTGATTAGAAAACATTGAATCATCACTTTGCTACTCTTGCCATTGGCGGTTTTTTTGGTCATGACGTATTCCTAATATGTTGAAGAAAAAAATGAGTTTGGAAAGAAAAAACATACGTTTTCAGACGTGACCAGAACATAAATATATGTAATTCAACAGCAGAAGTTTTTGAAATTTAGCTGTTATTACTAATCAAGAAATATTAATAGTGTTCAGCAATGTGAATATCTGTTTTTGAAAGAAGCTTTCATGATCTATAGTTGTCAATTTGAAGACTCCAGTGAGCGTTTTGTGCTTATAAATACGCTATTGAAATAAACACAATAAAAGTCAAATGTAATGTTCTAAGACTTCTTAGAATAGAGTATTTCGTTAACAAAGATGGGTGATAGTATCACTAAAGGATAGTTTCGGTTTGTTGGGTAATGGCTCACCACAAGCACGTGTATAATCACTTCGTAAAAAAATAGTAATAAATCCACCGAAGAGAGCAGAATAATGGACCTGCTCTGTAATATGATAAAATTAAGATCGCGTTTCATTTATTCGGCTGTTTCTTTCTGATATAATCCAATCTTGGATACTGAACGTTAATTCTAGCGTTATATCTTAACGATAAGAACAGTGAGAGCATACCGTTATTGACTATCAGTTTGATGTTATCAGATCATAATTCACAAATGATTTAAAGCATAACGCATTGACATAACAATTTCATGGGTAACTTACTAGTGTATTGTTGATATAATAATCAATAACACACAACTAAATTATCAACGAAATCTCAACTGAAATTACAACTACGCAAAATATTTACACATATTGTTTAGAACGACCATTTAGACGTTCTTGTACATTTTCAACGTAAATCCATGCAGCTAATACTGAGAGCCCTAAAACCATCTTTATTCCCCAATATTATTAAAATTTGGAAAGTATCTACGTAGATAGTTATTTTGAACAATTAAAATTTCAAAATCTAAGTTTCGGTTATTGTGTTGAATATCCTACTTAGATATTAAATAATAATCTTTAAGAAAGTCAGTTTAGTAAAACGTGAAAACTAAAAGCTCCAAAAATCTATTGGCTCTCGTTTTTGGGACTTTTCTCACAAACAATATTTCTTCACTTACATTTTCTTGACGGTACAAAATGTCAATCAACTTAAAATGTCTAACTTGCACGGAAAACTGGAAACGCCCAGTGAAAGCGGCTTAATAACATATGGTCCAACCTTTGGCTGTTGAACTTCTTCAATTCCTTATAGCAGAACATGATATACTGAATAATTAGATTCCATGTCTCCAGGAAGCAAAATGACATAAAGAACTGTAGTTTCGTTTACTCATGATGATCTTCCAACCATTGAAGTTACCTCATGAGAATTATGAGATAATTGCCATACTGTAATAGCCTTTGATACTGTACCTCTTAAAAAGCCAAGAAAATGTGCAATTTGGATCACTAAACATCTTATAATCGGTATTCTATAATCTGTCCTACTTGAAAGTCAGTAAAGTCACACGCCATTCCCACGTTACTCGATACCTAACGAAGAATAGAGCTTACATTTGATGAAACTTTGTTGAATTGTCGGCAACTGCCTTTTGCAGAAACATGAGTGTAGAGGACGACGTTTCCAAAGTCTTCTGCCTTTCGTCATCCTCTACATTTGTGTTTCTACAACAGGCAGTTGCCGTCCATTCAACAAAGTTTCATCATGAATACTCTGCCTAAACAATCTATCAAAGAGCTTACAGTTGTTTAAATAATACAGATGACCTATCTAAGAGGTCACTAGGATAACATTATTCAGTGAAATGAGGATCTAGTTCATTTAATATTGAGGAAAAGTGGAAATTTTCTTTGTCTAACTACTGTAGACGTGCAACGTTTTATTCATTGCACATTAAAAAGTTGATTTTTAAGTTTAAGGACTTTACAAGTATTATCACAGTTTTGTCTTAATTACAATGTTTTATTATTTGTGCATAACTAATTAACAAAAAGGAAAAATATCCCTACCTACAATCATCCATTTCTAATTGTTATCAAAAGTAATTACATGCTATATAAATGACTAAATATTCGGATAAAATAGGCTACAAAATATAATATATACGGATAAAATTCTAAGACTTTGGTGTTCAATTGAAAGGACTCATAAAGAGTTTCAATGGTACACAAAGAGTAGTTACAATTGTATAAAAGTTAAAATACTCAGTAACGTGATGTCATCTATTTTGCACTTTCTGCTCAGTTAAGAAATCTATTTACTATTTATTATGTAACCTTACTAGCTTTGATTACAGCTGCAATTAAAAAAAAAACTGCCCGTCAGTTTTTGTTTTCTTTCATGTGTGGACATGTTTTAGATATTTTTATTTTGAGGTATGAATAACTTATTTTAATTTCGAAGATCCGTTTAAACTTATTACATTCAGTCGAGGCTAAATACTAAATCTAACAATTCAGGCAGCACATACTAGTTCACTAAATCACAACCAAGACAGGTCACTTTATAAAGGTCAGTTTTATATTCTTGGATATGGTAATATGAGTGTACGTGCACCGCGTCAGTGCAACTTCTAAAGTTCTATAATGTTAGCCAACCACGGCTGAAAGGTCAATATAATAAAAATAATAAATATATATAAATGAATAATCTTATAAAATTTAAGCTATTTAGACTAAACATTTGTGTTTTCGTGTTATAATTTGTAGTCATTCTAGAACGAAAAAAGCATAATTTATATTCATTTCCTAATTTTTTTATGGAGGTCAAATCGAACCAAACCATACAGCGATACAGCAGTGAAACTAACAGATAAAAATATATATTTTTCTAAAAAAAAAATTATAATAATCTAGAGGTTATAAAGATTTCGCATGTGAGTTTTGAAAATGTTCTGATGCATAAAAGTATTTTTAATCTTAAAACCAAAAATACTTTGCATGTTGGATAGTCAGCATTCTGAAAGAAAACATTTTACGAGAAAATCTTTAATTGAAAATCTTAATAGTTCATTTAGAAACCTGATATTTTGTATACGAAAGCCTTGTAATGTTTACCAATAACCTGCAAAATTTTGTAAAGATACGAGTACATTATCAAAAATCATAGTATAATTACTCTCATAGATACTTTCGTGGTTACGGGCTGGGTGAATTACACCCAGCCCGTAATGGAAGGGTTAAAACAATATCTAAAAATGTTTTATTAAAAAGAAATAAATCAAACTTTGGATAACAGTACAATAATGAAAAGGTTTCCATACATTCATAATAAAATGGATAATTTTTTAGAACATTTAGCCAATTTAAAGCACGTATTCATTATTTTTTTTTTCCGGTAGATTGTTTAAACAGTGAGTTGTAACACTGAAATTTGTGTTCCTTCGTAACTTATTTACAATTAAGGATAGACACAAAATGCAAACTGACCGTTACGAGTAACTGTAAAAAAAGGATAAACCTGGTTACAAAATTACGTTAAACAAAAAAAATAACAAAGCATATTTTTTATCAACTATAAGTTATCAAAGATTTTTTAAGTTTTTGTTTTTCAGACTGCTCTTTTCTAATTTTTCATTATTTCCCCCATTTCAATATGATATTAATTGTTGTATTTGTTTGAAAGATACATATTATTCTTACTTTAATTGCGAAAACATTTTTTATTGATAAATTGTTTACAAAATGTTTCTACATAGATGTTTTACTATTTTCAACATACACAAAATTTTTAACGGGACAATAATGGGATAACACGTTGGCACACCAACGGCTGCCTTCAACGCCAGTGACAAACACTTTTGACACTCGTATGTTGTGTTTTATAATGGTTCTCTAAAACCTTTCTTCAAAAGAAATATCAAGTAACTAAAATGTAAGTTCCCCACAAACCACAACTGTAATGAACTTTGTTGCTACTGTCAGATTAGCAGCTAGAATATAAGCATCACGAACAATAAGACGAATTTTAATAAGGTTGACCTAATATGTTATAGCATCAAAACAGTTACTATATTGATTGATAAATTGATACGAGAGCTGTCACACTTCTTAAGATCTATAATACTCAACAATATTTCTTACCACAAAATCTATAATACTCAACAATATTTCTTAACAGAAAAAATACAACAACAAAAACTAAAAGATATCGATTGAACATAATAAAACAAAACAAAAACCTACAAGTTATGAATGAGTTAATAAACTTATGAACAAACTAATGAAATCTAAACAGGATTCCTCTGAAGACACGACAAGTCTTCGAAACCTACTCCATGAATACGTGGCTTAACAGGGATTCATAATTTGAAAGTTTCTCTAAGACACCTGTTTGTAACAAATGATTATTTATCCTATGAGATCATCAGGATTTTAGCAAGCATTAACTTCCTTTCTGGAAATTAGCATGGAATAAATCATTGTAAAGCCAAGAGTATGTCTCCAACAAACTAAGTCTAGAAGCTCTACATGTCATCCATCAAAGATTAGAAACGATTAGTACCTAGCAGAACAGCTTACATGTCAACACACTTCTAATTAGAACCCCTAACAAGCTCCATTTTAATCTCTTATCATTCCTGTCAGAAAACGGCTATGGTCTCGCTACTTTTTTTTATATATGAGCCGAGAGTCATCTTTATCGGAACTTTTGTCATTAATATAAAATATTGTGTTGAAAATTTGTAGTTTGTCAAAAGAAAACTACTTTTTATTTTCTCAATGTTTATTTCAGTGATTGTACGTAATAAAGAGAAAGGAAAACAAAATCAAACTCTGTTACATGAATAGTATTTCCAAAATATAACAAGCATAAGTTCAGCTAATAAGGAAAGAAGTATGATAAGATAAATAAAACAATACTTACAGAACACTGTGCACTTCAGCAGATAATGCGCTTAATTCGAAAGAGATTTAATGACTTATGTCTCGTAAGTTTAATACTGATTTCGATAGTCTTGTAATATCGCCTTAGAGACGATATTTAATGCAAATATATATATATGTTTATAACTTATTTTGTTTTATGTGAAATTTGGGATTAGGAGTTTTAGTTTGGTTTATTTGTTTGTAGTTAAGCATAAAGCTACACAATGGGCTATCTGTGCTCTGCCCACCCCAGGTGTGGAAAACCGGTTTCTAGCGTTGTAAGTCCGCAGACATACCACTGTGCTATTGGGGTTAGTTTTGTTTATTTTATTCAAGTACTATTCTTTAAAGCTCTCTTTTCCTATATTATTGTATGAAGCCAATGTTAATCATACAGATCCCTTTATGCTCTTTTATTATTTAATCCAAATGATATATATAGTGAGGTTTATTTACACTGATTCTATTTTTCCTCACATTTTAATGTCACTTAGTTTTGTAAACTGCCTCATTTTGCATCATGCTTAATTAAGTTTTTCTTATGTGATATTTAAGATAAAATAGAAAGGAATGAAATATATCACAACTTAAGATACTCCCAGTGCATTAAAATTTCAGCAAAGGCATAGTACTAAAACAGAACATAATCATATATAAATAAAAAACAGAACTTAACTCAACAAAACTAAGAATATTATAAGATTAACCCTTCCACGACGACCTACTTACTTGTTGTAAATTTAAGTTTATTTTTGTTTGTTCAAAACGTAACTTTGAATTTGATTGTAATTTATTTGACGTGATTATTTTGAGTTTCTTTTTAATTAAACACAAAGGGTTATCTATGCTGTGCCCACCGTAGCTATCGAAATCCGAATTTTAGAGTCCACATACATACCACTGAGCCACTAGGGCATATTTTGAATGCTATTCCATTTTATTCCAAATTTTGTTATCCTGAGTATTTTTATTATGAATTATTTTGAGTATATTTACTGATTTTTATATTCATTAATATCTGATCTTTGAAAGTTAAAACATTATACTGTATTAACTATATTTAAAGATTATGAATTTATTGTGACTGTTTCAGTTTGTTTTACCTGTATATCGCTAACATTTTAATTGTTTAAGTTTCCTCTTGCTGAACTTAGTGGTTTCATGACCTATAATGCTAAAATTTAGGGTTCGCTTCACTTCAGTCTGCATAGCAGTTTCACACTTCAACAAACCTGCTTTATTGTTCATTTTGATTATCTTGAGTTAATCAACGCTATGCTTTATTTTGCTTTGCGTTCACGTTTTATCTTAGCTTTATACATTTTTTATTTATTTATTGCCGACTGTTGGAGCCTGTTTATGTTGAATAAAGTTTCATTTTGTTATGGTATACGTGCTGTGTATCATAAAAATAAGGGAATAATAAAAACTATAACTACATGTACATTTAACTTTTTAAAGTCTTAGGAACGCCCTGTGATGAAGAATTGGGGTAGTGAAGCAGTTGAAAGCTGCTGGATTTTATCCTTTTCATCACTTTAGTGCAGTAGAATATTTTAAAATCTTCATGAAGTTAACGTTATTGTGAATAGGAAATGGAAGCTTGCAAATTTTCATTAATCCTCGATTTAGACTTTGGTTTGTTTAGAATTTCGCGCAAAACTACACGAGGGCTATCTGCGCCAGCAGTGAAAAACTAGAGGGAAAGCAGCTAGGCATCACCACCCACCGTCAACTCTTGGGCTACTCTTTTACTAATAGTATTTCCAAAATATAACAAGCATAAATTAGCTAATAAGGAAAGAAGTATGATAAGATAAATAAAACAATACTTACAGAACACTGTGCACTTCGGCAGATAATGCGCTTAATTCGAAAGAGATTTAATAACTTATGTTTTGTAAGTTTAATACTGCTTTAGAAATGTCAACTAATAAAAAATGAAAAACATTAAAATAACCGAAATAACATATCTTAACTGGTTGGTCGTTCTTAATCACAAAGCTACACAATGAACTGTCTGTGCTCTACCCACCACGGGTATCAAGACACGATTTTTAGCATCGTAAGCCTTCAGACTTAACGCTGGGCCACTGAGGGGCAATACAAGTTGAATAACATGAGGAGCAGTAGTATACTACTCTATAGACGACGCTAACAAAAAATATTGCCTATCAGAAAAGTAAAATATGAAATGGACTATTTACATGAATTTTAAGCTGCAGATATTTTCGTCGTGTAAAATTTATAAAGTCTTTAAGAAAATGCGTTTTTATATGGGAATAATATATTGTAACTGGAAATAAAACTTAAGTTTCCAAAAATACAGTGACAAATGTTAAACGAGATTTGTTTAATCGCAAAGCTGCACGACGTGCTATTTGACTATGTCACAGCAGGGATGAACCCCCGAATTTTACCGTTATAAGCTCTCAATTCTACCACTAAGCTACGAGAGAGCACACAACAAAGGATGTTTTGATTTAAAAGAAAGCTTTTGTTTATCTGTTCAAGCAATAAATTCTCAAGTATAAAATGTTGAGAAAACTATATTATTCTTCAATCTACTACCATATATATATATATATATAACAGATATATGGTAACGTCAACCAGAATGTAATAGAGAAAAATACTTATCTTTTACAACGGAAGTCATTTGTTATCACAGTTTCTTTATTTAACACATTTTAAAATTTAAGTAAATAAAATTCTAAATCTATGGTTCTAGAAAACGAGTATTATATATCTCACTTTTATCCGAGGTGACACGTTTTTCCATACGAATAGTTTAAATTGGTATCTAAGTGACAGATGATGATGAAAAGAAAGTTTCAGTACCAAAAATAGCGGATTGAGTTTAACAACTGTAAAATGCTGCCAAATAACTTCAGACAGCTTAAATAAAAAATAAAGTAACAATATGGTCTCGAAACTATCATGTTCTCCGTTACAGAAAAATAAACCCAATCTTCATAGCTCTAGGACTTAAAATTAATCTTATTCTGCATCTGTTTGTCTGCTTTGTTTGTACACAGCCTTTTAGACTAACAACCAAACAATAAAAAAACAGATCACCTATATAAAAAATCGAATGAACTTGGCAAACTTTATTTCCTGCTTCTCGGAAAAACAAGATCAATAATGGACTAGGTAAAAATCTAATACAAAAAGATGGCATGTCCAAACAGCCCGTTTTTAAATTCCACTAAATTTTTAATAGATATTTTTAGTATGGTGGCGCGACTATTTCATTTTGATAAAATTATGTGCAACTTAATATCTTCTCATCTTTTTGTTGCGAGTTCGTAAGTTTGGTTGTTCTTATTGATAATCCTCGACTCAATTATACCACGGGCTTTTGATATGTATATTTTACATTTTGTGTTCTCAACATTCATAGGTCATTCAGTAGCAATACCTTTTAATTTAAACGAGAAAATTAGGGCAGTGAGGCCAATTATACTGTGAATGATATGAAAAACACTTCTGAACACAAGTTTTAACGCAGTGTGTAAACTAACCTCACATTCTGAAAGCGTGCGATATAAAAAAAATCTATAATCTAAATATATCCAATATATCATTACAGTTTTTTCATTAATGCTTTTCGAACAGACATACGTATTACGTCTGTGTACAATCATCAACACAAAAAGTATATATTATTCTACTGGGAACCGTCTGTTATTAGTTTGAATATTCGTAAAAAGCGCCGTCACCAACTATTGAGCTAATCAAATAGTGGGCTTTGGCTGTCACTCTTATAACACCCATTGACCGCAAAGTGCGAAATTTTTGTTTCGCTGCAAAGTATCATATATGTTGTGAAACTCAAAGCATCAGAATAAACTATCAGTGATCTACTTTCGATTTTTATCATTTTAAGCCTTCAGACTTACCGCTAAGTCACCAGGTCAGAAGCAGAAAGCATTATAAATTGCAGTTAATAACTTATAAAACTACATTAATAAAAATGCTGATTTTATTTATCTAGCATACCAAAGACATCATAATAAAAAAGATAATTTCAGTATTTACCATTAATTAAAACGGTGTTGACAACAACATATAAAAACACACACAAGAAAAGCAAGATATTTTGTCTTAAACCTCAAATAGAATTAATACAATTTTTAAATTTTCTTAAACTTTAAAAACTTTGAAAAGACGTTAAAATATATCTAATTTGTATATTTTTGAATAATTTCACATTAACTATATCAAACATGTATTTCTTGAAGTATATTTAGATTTCGTAGAAGCAACATCTGCTAACCATTCAAATTGGGCTCGAACAGTTTAAGAGAGTTAGGGTAGTTATTGCTTGTCGTTGATTATTAAGTTTGTGCTCAGCACTTTGCCTCAAAAGAACCTTCTGTAATTCTTTTGTCACAAAAGGATACAGACAATTCCTTTTCTAGTGTGCAGTTAGTCCACAGTTAAAATATGATCCATCTCTCATATTTAAAACTCCATCTGAAAAAACCTTCTGGCTTTGGTTACCTAGGGCTCAAGTATTTATAAAGTGTACGGCTTCTGTTTCTGATCAACAGAATGATATTTCACCAACATGAACGTGTTATCAGTTCTCACTCTCAATCTTCCAGTTAATCTCTGACTTCAGCAGCCTGCCTATTCTCTTGGGAAGGCTCACAACTACTTCAGTGGTATCAGTTTCCTCACAAGAGCTTGTTACTCTGGTGGTAAGTTTATGTTGACTATACTTTCCTCCCACATCCCAATATCTTTGTTATCAAATAAGTCCAAAAAGGATAAAAGGTATCCAGCTTCTCTTGTTTTCTCAATCCAACAGAATGGGTACAACCTAGGCAGCAGATCGAAAGGCCCAAATCTATATCTCATCTTCTTGGCTCAGTAGATGGATCGACAATTCTTGCTAGGTTAATCAGAGTGCAGGAGAGTACTCAATGTTCAAGTGAGGGCTTCTCCTAGCACAATACAAGTTTTAAGACCACAATTCTCATTACAATCATCATATCATCTCTGCTACAACTTGGAAATTATGAATTCATGTTATAAAAGTTTAGAACTTAAAGTTAACAAGAAGAATACAAAAAAGCAGGTCAAACTTAAATCCACCATAAAGATTCCTGGTCAAGAGACTAAAATTCACTATTCTTGGTATTCTCAGGGGAAAATTAAAAAAAAAATTATCAAATTCTAGTGATATGATTTTAGATAGAATTTGTTACGTATGGATAAATATAACCAAGAAAGAAGAAACTACATACTAAAGATTCATTAAACAAACTCACTTTATTGAGAAAATGAAATTGGAATGTGAACTCTATGAACACAGATGATGGACAGTAATGAAAATATTTACTCTCTTTCAGATTTGTTAGATCAAATTACTACTGGATCAACTGAGCATAGACAATTTAAGGTATGAGAACTCAATACTCCATTAACAGCTTGAAAAACAATAGAACTCTTAAAGAATGTACCCAACTGACAGACTCCACAGTAATAGAGCTTGTAACCTGTTGTGCCAACAAAATCTGCTCCCAACTTGAAAATATGTACTAGCAACAAGATGATGACCTAGTTATGGGTTCACCCCATCACCAGTAATCAGTGTACCCTGTAAGTGAAAACTTTCAAAGATAATGCCCTCAAAACTGCCACTTTCCATGCCCAGATTTGGGCAAAATTTATGCAAAATTAAAAGAAAAAATCATAATTCTACTGTAAACAATGCTATTACTCCTTGAAGTCAGCTTTCTTACGGAAACTGGTGTTTCTTTAAAAAACTTAAGTACATGGTGAAAAGGAATAATCAGCCAATACTGGATGAACATTAGATAACTCTAACGTGTAAAATACTCAATACTTTGTATACTATACAATCAGTGTCATTAGGGAGCCAATCCTTATATGTATGAAATAAGAATTGATATACATACAAGTCATCAGAAGCTGGATATGAAAAGCTACCCGGCATAGTCACTCTATCTCCGGTATACATGCTGCTTTTCAGCTATCCAGAGCATTCCAAAGTCAAAAACTGGCAAATAGCCAAAATCGAGATTCCTTATTTTTGTTCATCATCTTTCTTCAACAATCCTTGCACCTACAAAGTTCTAGCAGTAACTATAATTTTATCATCATTTGATAGAGCAAAACAGTCTGCATGGTCTTTGACTACCTATTTTATTATTATTCAATGCAAAATTTATAAAGCTTTAGATTTACACTCTATAAACTAGTAACTCATATAAACCATCTTATAAAAAATAGTAAACAAACAAGTATTAGGAAAAACATTTATTGCTAAATAAAAAAGTTATATAGGACTGGCTATTAAACTTGAAAAACAGAAACCAAACAAGATAAGGATGGAGAAGGAAATATCAGTTGATCCAGCTAATGATCACAGAGCAAAGTAAGCCATGTCGACTTTACATGGAGAATAAAATACCTACATTACTGACTTCCTCACTGGCAAAACAAATAAAACCAGAATTTCCAATTGTAAAATGTTACTCTACTGTAAAATAGTCATAAAAGTAGTATTCTAAAGTTAACCTAAAGAAAGGTATAATGATGAAAGCTGAGATTTTATTCAAACACAAAGTTTTCAATAAACAAAGTGGAGAATTTAGTAATGTAGGGATTTTATTTTCCATATAATGTCAAAATGATTTAGTCTGCTACGTGATCATTAGCTAGATCAAGTGATATGTCCATTTCCATCCCTATCTTATCTGGCTACATATTTCATGTTCAGTAGCCAGCCCTACATAGCTTTTTTATTTAGTGATAATTTTCTTCCTAATACTTGTTATATATTCATGTTGTTATAAATGTGAGAGGAACAGCAAAAGTCAGGATTTTTCATAAAATTTATTTACTCTTTGAAAATTATATGCCAGCATTTCTAATGTCTTTTATATATACTAATCTACGAGATTTATGTTATCAGTGTATCAAAAATATGTGTTAAAAAAATCCATGTATTATGCATTGGTAAGTGTATTAGCATTCAGTCCAAAAACACATCACTATCCAGTTCAGAGTTGTCTGTTAGCTTTGACTGAGCTGTAACATCTGTTGATCCTTCTATATTAGTTGTAACACCTGTTGATCCTTCTATATTAGTTGTAGCATCTGTTGATCTGTCTACCTTCTTTTTATAAAGACCACAAAGAGCTGAACGAAACAAATTGACAGCATGGACAGCGCTCTGTATCTGAGCCCACTGTTTTTGTGTGATGAACTGTGTATCAGCCTACAAAAAAATTAATAACTCATTGTAATTAATCTCTTTACTTGTATAATTAATGTATGGTATATAAATGTGTATAAAACCTCTACTATAAGCTTGCCCTCCTATGATTAAAAAATTGAATTTCGTAATATCTACACTGTCTTGCCTTATGTCCATAAGGTAAATCCATTGGACAGAACTCATATTAGAGAGCTAATGTTTACTATAATTCTGAATTTTCTCAGTGCATCTTCACAAAATTTGGTAAGCATTTAATAAACAATAGAAGTATGATGTACCCAAAAAAAATCAGAATTTTTATTAAAATATTAAAGATTTGTCTGTTGACTCAGACCCTGACTAGTCTGAGTGAAATGTTAGGCATAAAAACACTTTATCTTATAGTTGTCAAATTTAAGTTATGTAACCTCTAGAATCTCCTACATGAATATCAAGTTCTTGTTGTTGTTTTTTCTATAAACTTTTTACTTTATTTACTTACTCATTTTCTCAACCCTAACTAACTGTAGCAAAATCATTTGTAGCAAAAGTTGAAAAATATGAAGTCAAAAGCACATTATTTTCTTAGAATGGCCATGGATTGTAACAGACAGCTACAATTGTTTATCTTAACAACTTCAGACCTCTAACCTTTCCATAAATGCTTTCATGTAATTTTAATGTTTTATTGCTTTCTGAACTCTGTCTAACTATTAAAATAGAGAAAGTAATAAATCACCAGGTGAGGGCTTAGTTTAAGTTACTGTAAACAAAGTATTGAAATAGCTCAAGTGCATTCCTCATAAATAATTTTTTTTTCATTTAAGTTTCTTATATACCCTAATAGGTTTCTATTGGTTGAGTAATGTAGCCTTGTAGAAAAATCAAAAAGTGAAACCTTCCCTTTCTAATGGTTATAAATAATCCAGTAGCAATTGTTTGAAAGCCAGGAGGGGTATAGCATGTGGGTTTCACTAATTTGTTTATATCTCAGTAAAGTAAGAAGCTTGGAGGCTTGAAATTTGTATTTTAGTTTTCGATTATCTATGTATGAATGTGTAATTCATAGAAATATTAAAATATCATATAAAATAAGCAATTTGGAGCAAAGAAGACAGAATATATTTAAATAATTCCTTTTGAAGTTAAAACTTGTATAATATCAAAACTAGAAGTATAAGTTATGTGTGATGTCAAATCGATTCACATACATTGATAATAAAGTTATTTAATTAAATTTTCAATGTAACTGCAAAAGATTGTGATATGCACACTTTGACCCCCACCGTTGCACATAGGGTTAACTAAACCTAGCTAATAATGTTGATTGTATTTATGCTGATGTCCAAATTTATTTATAGCAACCAGCAAGTATGTCCTTAAACTTAATACTCTTGATAATACACCTGAATTGTTGTAATAAAATAGTCAGAATACTTTATTTTTTATCCTAAAGAAATTGTGAGTTCCTGTCTTTTTTTTAAGTGAGAAAAAATTTTGTGATTGAAACTATACGCAAATATAACAGAGCATGTAAGTAAAATCATTTTGTTTATAAACAATCCAAGTATAAGAGAATTTTAGTAACAATTAGTGCATGTGTATGTAAAACCAATAATAATAGAAAATATATACAAATTTATTGAAAGTAATGTGCTTTAATCAAACTGGCTTAGTGTTTTTTATATTTTGAAAACTAAGTTACCATAATAACAAAACTTACTTGTTGACTGAGTGTTGCTTGCCAATCAACCCTACTAATCCACAAAATGTCACCCAAGTGTTTTTCTAATTCATTTAGAAAAGATACAGCAGTGTAGAAGAACTCTACAACTGATCTGGAAAATATATAAAGTAGTATGAAAAAAGCTTAACATAAAACAAATAAAAACAATTTCATTGATTTTCAGTACTAGAACCTGACCAATAATTATAGATATTTTCATCACTAATGAAAATACAAATTATTAATATCATTTAAAAATTCTAGATGTAGAAATCCAGCTTTATAATTAATAAAACTAAAAAAATACAAGAAAAATCTATCATGCTTACTTCAGTGGAATCCAATACCAGCTATAGACAAATACTAACATTTGTGTGGGGCTTGGGTATCTCATAGTTTAGACAGTTGTTTCAAAATTTCTCATGAAAATAACAAAATTGACTAGAAAATATGAGATACTCTAATACAATGCATCCACACATGTCAGATTCCATAAAAATGGACATATTTCATAATACATCTTTTTCATAATCTTTAAGTATTCAGATGCATATCAGTAAAAAAAATGTCTTGGAGATTTTACATATTTTATCTTTGGCATAAAAAAGAGAACCACAAGACTGCATGAACCAAATCATGAAATTCTTTTCTCTTCATCAAAACTTTGAAAACATGTGTAAAAAAAAAAATCTATTATCAATAATGGTCAAGATTAGACAGAATAAACTTTGCATTCAAAGAAAAGCTATGAAAAGGTTTTACTGAATACAGAAGTTGTGAAATTCTACTCTTCAAATTACATTCAGGTTTAGCTGTCAAAAATGATTGAAAATTCAGTTCGTCTTAAAGCTTAAAAATATAAAAAATGTCAACCAGATGGGAAATGTATAGCAACTAGTATGAAACCTTCAGGAAATGACTAAAGTAATGGAAGATATGGTAAATATAGGTAGAATTTCAGCAATCAATTCACATTTTATTAAATTAAACTCTACTTATCACATTACAGAACTCTCATCCATGTAATGATCCGATATCTATGTTTGAGGTATTTTTAATGATCACAGTTTGTTCAGTATCATCTCACCCAGAAACACTACACTTTCATTGTAAACAATATTCATTCTAAAAATATTTAATAATGTCACATTTTGTTTGCTCTAATTTCGTCTAGAACAATTTTAAAAATATTGTGAACAATTGCTAACAACAAATGTACAAAATTCTAATCAATTAAATTAATTCCGATTTACTTCATGCCACTAATTTCAAAGTACATGCAAGTTATCTATTTAAGTGATAAATAATGAGGGCCAGGTAAAACTATATGCTAAAAAAATAAAGAGGCAGATAAAGGTTTAGCATAAGAAATGAGTACAGAAGTAGTTATAAGGATAGGCTTAATTGTTAC
>NW_013665644.1:45505-46613 GCF_000517525.1 Limulus polyphemus | reverse complement strand
TCAAGGAACAAACTAGAAACAATGCTATTTTAGACTTATTGTTAACTTCAAATGCAGAAATGATTGAGAGGGTGGAAATTGGGGGAACATCATGGTGCAAGTGATCATTGCTCTATCAGGTTCAGTGTTCTGCTGCATATGGGGATAATAAATAATGATATTTCAGAAAAGCAAATTTTGAAGGGATGCGACAAGAATTATCTGTTGTAAATTTGGCATCCGAGTTATTTGGAGACACTGATCAGATATGAAAAATTTTTAAAGATTAATTTTTAAATATTCAAGGTAAACATATTCCCTATAGAAAGAAAAGGGTAGCTGCAAGTAAAAAACCAGATTGGTTCACAAAGAGCTTAAGAGATAAAAATTAAAGAAAAGCATCAAAAATTTAAGAAATTTAAATTGACTGGTATGACAGAAGATTTAGAAGATTATAAAAAATGAAGAAAGTTGTTGAAATGGGAAATTAGGACATCAAAAAGGATGTATGAGAAAAGGTTGGCTTTCAGTAAGGATTTCTTTAAACACAATAAGGTAAACAAAATGTTAGGATGGGGTAGGACCCTTGAGGGATGATAAAGGAAGGCTCGTATTCTGATAATTATGAGATGGTTGGGTTATTAAATTTTGCTTTTTCTTTGGTTTTTACAACTGAAGATTTGAACAGTATTCCACATCTTGAACAGTTGATAAAAAGAAACGAGATCAAACAAGATAACTGCATTAATTCTGAGCTGGTTAAGAACAAATTGGGAAGTTTAAAGAACGATAAGGCTCCTGGGCCAGATAATATTTCCCCAAGGGTTTTGAAGGAGGTTAAAGATTGGATATGTGATCCACTTTCTACTATTTTTTGTCAGTCCTTCAATAGTGGGCAGGTACCAAAGGATTGGAAGGTGGCTAATGTAACTTCTCTTTTCAAGGGAGGTGATAAAAATTTTCCCAGTAATTATAGACCCTGAGAAAAGATTTGGAAAGTCTGTTAAAAGATGCTTTGCAAAGTAATTTAACAAAGTTTAGAATTTTATTAGATAGTCAGTATGGTTTCAATAAGGATTTTTATCTTGCCTTATAAATCTTTTGACATTCTTTGAAAAGGTTACTGCAT
>NW_013665644.1:44156-45065 GCF_000517525.1 Limulus polyphemus | reverse complement strand
AAAGAAAGATATCTCTATGGATATGGGGGATAAGTTAAATTGGATAGAAGAGTGACTGGATCAAAGAAAGCAGAAGGTTGTTATAAATGGAGTTCAGTCAAACTGGATTAATGTCACCTCAGGGCTCAGTCTTAGGACCTTTGCTCTTTTTTGACTTACATCAATGATATAGATGAAGGAATGGTGAATAAGTGACTTAAATTTGCTGATGATATTAAGGTCTTGGTTGTTGCTAGCTATGAAGAGGATGCTGCTGATTTACAAAAGGATTTAGATCATTTAGTGAGTTGGGTAAATAAATGGTATATGGGTTTTAATTATAATAAATGCAAGATAATGCAAGTGGGTTATCATAATTTGAATTACAAGTATAATATGGATGGGTTTGTTTGTTTGTAATTAATCACAAAGCTACACAATGGGCTATCTGTGCTCTGCCCACCACGGGTATCGAAACCCATAGTCTAGCATTGTAAGTCCACAGACATACCGCTGTGCCACTGGGGGGCATATGGATGGGAGTACCTTAACAGTGTCATGAAAGAAATGGATCTTGGTGTAATAGTTGATCAGTCTCTAAAGTCATCCAAGCAGTGTGTTGTTACTAGTGGTAGAGCAAATAGGATTTTAGGTTATATCTACAGAAATATTGAATACAAATCTAAAAAGGTCATGATTTCATTGTATAGGTCACTGATCAGGTCACATTTGGAATATTGTGTTCAGTCTTGGGCTCTTTACCTTAGGAAAGACATTGAATTGTTGGAAAGGGTTCAGAGAAGGATTACTATAATGGTGCCTGGGTTAGAGAGGTTGTCATACGAGGAGATGTTAAAATCTCGCAACTTGTTTTCTCTTGAAAAAGAAGAATTAGGGGGGATCTGATTGAGGTGTTTAAGATTGTAAAGG
>NW_013665644.1:16250-43181 GCF_000517525.1 Limulus polyphemus | reverse complement strand
TTGATAGTGTTGATGCATCATTCTTTTTTCATATTTAACAGTGAGAACAGTAGGACTAGGGACACAAATAGAAATTTTAGCAAGGTAGGAGTCATCTACAGCAAATACAGTTTTATTTTTTGAATAAGGTGGTTGGCCTTTGGACTGAGTTGCATTTGGATGTTGTGGAGGCAGTAAATTTAAGTGAGTTTAAGAAAAAGCTTGATAAGTATATAAATGATAAGGGCTGGCTTTAAGATTTGTTTTTTAATTTATTTATTTTAACTTAGTTTAGAGGATGGAACAGCCGAGATGGACCAATAGATCCCAAGTTGTCCCAAAACATTATGTTAATACCATCTATTTGTTTCAATAAATCTGTCTAAATTTTATTCCAATTTTCCTGGTCTGATCAGAAATATGCCAAACTAATTTTTCAAACACTAAATATAAAAACAAGAAAAATGATGTTAAAATACTTTTTTCTGTATAAAAGTAACTGGAATTGAAATTGCTCATGTTAATGTAACAAGGGAGAGGAATCTGAATAATTGTTCTTTTGTACACCTAATATGTTTACCATAGAAATGAAAACTAAAAGAAAAAGCATAATGTACACAAACTACTTTGTTGCACATTGAATATTTTCTAGTTTTTTTATATTTGTTTGCTTTGACAGATTGTGAACATGTATAAAACCTATAATTAATGCCCCTTACATGTCAAACAAATATGATGTGTTTTATAACCTTATTAATATATGATGAATTTCATTCATCCAGTAAATAGAAGATTGGAAAATCTCCAAAGAATGTGGCATTGATATGTTTCATATTGTTTAAAGAAACATTAAAACACTATATCAAAGAAACTGATAAATGATGCAGGTAGAACATTTTTGCTTGATGGGTATTTAGAAGCTATTGTTTACTTCATATACACCAATAAGAAAAATAATTTCTTCAAACAAAAATAACAGTATCATCATATTTGAAGTAACTGTATTTCAGTTATACAACATGGGCTACTCAATGAGAAGTCAGAGATAAATTCATAGAAAAGCCAGTAAAAACATGATATTCAGAATCTATATCCTGTCAAATGATACATTTGAATAAGATATTCAGTTAATAAATGAAGCAAGTTGAGTTTGGAAATGAAAAAAAAAGGTGTAGAAAATGGGAAGAATTCTGTAGCATGAAAGTCAATAGCAACCTAAAGATAACCTTTTTCTTCATTTTCAGAGAATTAAAGTATAAAAATGTAATTTTCAAAAGACTTCCACTCACTTTAAGTACACACAAGTCTATACTTTAAAACTTAAATTGGTCAATTTTTTGTTTCTAAGCAGTTACTTAGCAGTACCTGAATACTTGCTTTCATGCATTAACACATCAAATTTTTTTTAACAGCTGTAAACAAAGATGGCAAACACTCACAACAAGTCATGTGCTGTATCCACATAGCTGATAATGAACATTAGCAAATCAAGCCTTGCAATAATATTTTATAAACTAAAATCAAAGACTGTGTCAAACTGTGGATAGGTCTAGATGGAATCCAAAAGTATGTGTCAGATAATTTTACTTGAATTGCTCAACTGATCAGTATGTGTCTCATCACCCCTGCTATGTAAAATTTACTGCCAAGAAGGCACACTACAGAAATACTAAAAGGAAAGCCACGAGGAAGCCTCCATATTTTGAACAAGTGGTTAGTTGAACAGATGAAAATTTTGTTACAACTACTGATCTCACTGTGCTGACAAGAAAGCAGAAAAGATCGAAGGTCAAATGGGTGACAAAGATGATGTTTGTTCAAAAGTTAAACATCTCAAAATCTACTTCTAAATTTTTATTAAGTGTTTGTATTCATACCAAAATGACAATAGCAGAGGTATAGCATGCTTAAAAGGCATCTTTTGAAGAAATAATCAATTATGAAGGATGTACTTGTGTGTTTTTAAAGCAATGGAATGAGTTTTATAACCCACACTATTTTGAAAAATGATGATAAACATAGAGAAAGATGATTCTGATTTTGAAGTTCAAATTACTCATAACTATAGTAGAAACTTGCAAATATTTAAAAGATATATACATAATATTAAATTTTCTTGCATGACAAGAAACTCTCCACATCAGTGATGTGATAATTCTACATGCAGTGGAAAAACCTTCAATTCTGTCCCTAGGCCAGCATAATACTTCAAACAATGAAATAAAGAGTTGATTACCCCTGTAAAAATTATTCTTTCATGGCAATAAAAGCAACTAAAGGTAAACTTTTTTCAGATTTTGAGAAACCTAAATAATTTATATATATCTCTAAATCTTTAACAAGAAGATATACTGAATAATTGTGATATACTAATCAAAAATATAAAATATATATTTTAGCTTTAATTAAAATTAATTGGAAATTAAAATCATTTTACATTTCTTCTAGGTGGGTTTTATATCAATGGTGCAATATGTTATTTTCACCATTTAAAGAGTATAATATGTTTTCATGTTTTATTTCAACTTCAGCCCTGATTAATGTTGAACCTCACAAAGCCTTTGCAATCAGATGTCATATATCCAAGCTTCTGCAAGGTTAATACAGATTTTGATAAATATTGAACTAAATAAGTATTTATTTTGTTTCTCTTTTAAAGTCAAATGAAACCTTGCAGTTCCAGAAAGATATATTAGAACAAGTGCTATAGTTTGAGCTACGGATGTTTATCCCAACATATAACCAAAAATCATTCTCAAAAGAAATAAAGGGGGGGGGGGAGGCAATAAACCACATTTGTTCTAATTTACAGTTGAACAATTTTATTTTATAGACCACTCCACTATTTTTGTATTTAAATTTTGTTTTTTTTTGGGGGGGGGGCATTAATTTTTTTTTGACACTATATCCAACATCTGCTATTGTTTTTTTATCTTCATAATACAAGACCCTTTCTAGGATGATCTGGCAGCAATGGATTATTCAAATGTATTCCAGAATAACCTGTCAGATGTTCTACTTGTTGAATATAGATGTTAGTTCAAAAAGTCTCTCTATGATCTCCAGTGTTTGTGCAAAGCCTAGACATAGCAAAATCAGAGATTATAGCTTCTTGTTCTTGTCATGAACAAGGCAGTCTACACAAAACTTCAAGAAATACTATTGCAAAAACAAAATGATTTCACCAACACACTTAACAGTCTAGGTGAATTCCTCGCATACATGTTATAGGTGCCTATTTTTCTGTAATGTTAGCAACAAATTTAGCTTCTAACTGGAATTACATCTTTGTTTTGCAGACTTTGTAACTATCTTCTTTAAGTTAAACAACTAATCATTTAACATAATCCACATATTGATACACATAAGTTAATGCTCTGTAAAATGTGGATGTGTATAACTGTAAATATCAATGCCTTTTTGTCCACTTCACATTGTAGTGTGTTTGTGTATTCACACTTGCTATGCTATAGCTTTTTCAGTATTCAGGCACCAATTGTAACAAGGCCACTAATGTGTTCTGCAAAATAAAAGTTAATTTCAGTTTACTATTAATTTTGGTTTACTTTAAACATCTTGTACGTCTGTGATGACATACTACAGAAAACAACATGTAGAGTTACAAGTTGCTGTGTTCTCCCTCTTCATTCACACTCCTAACAACTTATGTCAACAGATTAAACAACATGTGGATTTAAAAGTTACTGTGTTCTACCTCTTCATACACACTCCTAACAAATATTGTCAACAGATTGATCTTTATATTTCTCAAGGGCATTCTACAACATTCATGCAAGGTTTGCAGCATAATCATAAATTGACAATAGCTGGTTTGCCAGCTCTTCAGAAATCAGTACTTTAAAGTACTTGCTATGGCTTTCACTCTGATCAAGTTCTTGATATTTAATTTTTACACGTCACACTTGATTTATTTATTGTAACTTAGCCTATTTTTTTTAATAAATCAGCTTATTCTAAATCAAATATTTTTATTCATTATAATTTTCCACTATAGTATAACATAGATATTATGATCAGATTATAATTTCCAAGGTATTTAAACAACTCAAAGTGATAAAAAATGGGTGGGAAGATCAAACAAGAATGCTGTAAAAGTTGTTATAAACTGAACTAAATGTACACAATACACATTACTAATAATTCATAAGTGAAATATAACAATCACTATATCATTCTGATTCAGAAGTTCTCTTCACTAAGTAAAGTTATACAAGCTTTCATTACACTGAACAACAAAAAATTTGCTACTAAAGAAAACTCAAGTGATTCAGGGTAATTTGATGGTGATGATTTCAAAAATGTAGTCAGAATTTGTCCATCACCTCTAGATTTTGAGTTCTTGTAATATCTCAATATTTTATCTGCACTATGTGAAATACCATGCAATCAACTCAGTACAATTGATTTATACTGTGAAATTAAATTTACTTGGACAATATAATGGGTAAAAGGCATACATTTTAGATAACTTCAAATATTGACTGTACTGTATTGGTGTAAAATTCTAAATATATTGTTCATATGTGCTATTTGTTCTTGACATAACTGTAGTAAAATGCACCACTTTTGCTTTGTTCAAACACACACCTGTTCCACCCAGGAATCACGTGCTCAGTTTACTACGACATTCGAGAAGTTCCTCAACTGAGCATAAAAGGGGGTGAAGTTAAACGCCTTTTTTTGGCTGTCTCTCATTCATTTTATTGATCACTTCGCCTCGCTCTGTGCACAATCTAAACAAAGTCTGATCTTCTTTCTCATATCATACCCATGATATAATCAGATTCTGCAAAACTTTGTTTTATAAAACTTTTAAGCTCTAGTTCTGTAAACATAAATCCTTTTATATATTTTAGAAAATCATTTGAAATGCTAACTGCCTCCAGATCAAGTAAAGTCCAAAAGTGCAAAAATCACTCAAACAGTTTTTGCTACATTTGTGGAAAATATATTACAGTCTCATGAAGGAAAAACACACATGAGGAAAAGGTAGCTTACCACCACTGTTGTGTGTAAAATTGGTGACTAAGTACAACATTGGGCTCAACATGTGTGTTGTACAGTTTGCACATTTAGATTTACACAGTGGCTGAATAGGAAGAAAGCAAGTATGCCATTTACAGTTCCCATGATATGGTGTGAGACAAAAGATCATCTAACTGACTGTTATATTTCTGAATATTAAGGCAAAACTAAACACTACATTAAAAATCCAGATATTGCATCTGCAATGAAACCAGTACCTCATGGGTATGGTCTTCTAGTGCCACACCCATCAGAAGATTTATCCTACGAAGAAGATAATGAATCATCTTCATCTAGTAATTGTATTCCTGTGGCATCTCAATGATCTGATTCATGACTTGTCTCTGTCAAAGCAGCATGGGGAACTTCTTGGCTCTCATTTACAGCAATGGAATTTATTAGCTTCAGGAACAAAAGTTTAAATTTACCAAAGTCACCAAAGTTTTTCTTCTCACTACAATATGCAAGATACTTTGTGTTTGTGTATAAGTGTTGATGCACTAATGGAAGAATTAGGTATTGAACATCATCCTCAAGAATGGATACTTTTTATCGATTCATCTAAAGTTAGTCTGAAAACTTTATTTTTGCACAATGGGAACACCAAACCATCAATTCCCATTGCTCATACCATGAATATGAAAGAATCTTATCAAAGCATGAAGATTATACTTGAGGTTAAAGCCATCAAATATGATCACCACAGGTGAAACACATGTGGTGATATAAAAGTTACTGCACTCCTGTTAGGCCTGCAGAGTAGGCATACCAAATATTGCTGCTTTTTGTAGGTTTGGGACAACTGACATGATACAAATCATTTCAAAAAGAAGGAATGGCCAGTGAGAAAGAATGACATACCAGAGAAACAGAATATAGAGAATCAACCTTTATTAAATCCTCAAAATGTTTCTGCTGCAACTTCATATTAAACTGAGAATCATTAAGAATTTTGTAAAAGGAATAAACAAAGATGATGATGTCTTCAGATATCTGTCTTACAAGTTTCCAAGAATAAATAACTCAAAAATGAAAGGAGGTATCTTTGTTGGGCAACAGATTTGGGAAGTGCTGATTGATGATAATTTTGAAAGAGTACTCAATCAGAAAAAAACTTGATGCTTGGAAATCATTCAAACTAGTTATCAAAAACTTCATAGGAAATCACAGAGATGGAAACTATGCTGTCATGATTGAAGATATGCTCGAGAACTACAGGAAAATGGGGTCTAAGATGTCACTACAGATGCACTTTTTACACTCCCATTTAGACTTTTATCCAAATGATTCAAATACAGTGAGCAATGAGCATGATGAGTGCTTCCACCAAGATATTTCTACAATAGAGCAGTGATATTAAGAATGATGGAGTCCTGCAATGATGGGAGATTACTGTTAGTTCTTACAGTGTGAAACTGAGAACATACACAAAAGATGCAACAAGTCAAACAGATATTCAGTAACAAAAACTAAAAATTAATACTATGATGAAAGTTTTGAACATTGCCTAAATGTATTTTCAGTATATAATATTATTATACTCATTGCTTTTTAAAACTGGTATGGCTATTATGTATTGTTTTTGAACATTTTTAAATGTAATTTTCAACGAATATAAGAAGTTTTTGAATAAATCTATTATAATTTGAAAACTACAGTTGATCAGTAATTTCCAAAATGATTTTTAGTATCAACATTGTTAAATTACTCAGAAATAATTGAATTTTTTCTAGTAGCAGAGAAAGTTTCGTTTTTGTTGCCTGGTGTTATTGATAATTTAGCAGCCACAGAAAAATACAGAAGCTGTGAATTCTGGAGACACTAACATTCACACCCTAAAAAAGTACTTTTTTATTAATACATAACAGCATAAATATTTTTTTTAGTTTTTATCTTTCATAAATAGGTTTTAGTATATTTTAACAAGTGAAATTGTTCATGGTTGTGTGTCAAATTATGAAGTTTCAACAGTTAAGCCTACAAATAGCCTGTAGAAGTAAATAAGTCAGCATGAGCTTGTAGGAAACTTGTTTTGGTTCTTTTTAGATATTTTGTTACAAACGTGTAAAATACTACTAAAATATTAACTTATTCATAAGAAAACAATAATATGTTTGATTATTAGTTTCTTGTTGTTGTCCTTGTACTTTTGGATATGTTATGTACTAAATAAAATAATAAATATCATAATTCATACTGATAAAAGCTATAATAAGAAAATGATCTACAGTTATCAAATACTCTAACTACAATTAAATTAAAATTTGTTTGTTTGCTTGTTTCAGTACAAAATTACATTACACAATGGGCAATCTGTGCTTTGGCCATAGCAGGGACATGAACCCTGGATCTTAGTATTTTAAGTCCATAAACTTACCATTGACCCAGTGGGGGGGATAAATTTAAACATCTCCCCAGACAGTCGTGCTACTTACACATGCAAAAGCAAAGGAAAGAAAGTCAGAAATGTTCTAATAATGCTTTTTTACAAAAATCTTTATTTGTCTTATGAACTAATTAACTAGTTTGAAATGACAACTATGCAAGCATCATCTCTTAGTTACAACTGCAGCTGTTAATATTAGCACATAAAGTGCTGAATCCTATTAACTCTCTCGCCCCGGGTATCCTTTACTGCATATGACACAAGGTTTCAGTGTCTTACATTCAAAATTTTATTAAACTATTTTAATGTTATACCAATTAGTATAGCATAAAATTTTAGCTAATAATAAATTTTGAGAGTTAGGGGAAAGTCTCTGCTTTTTGCATGTTATTAGCCTATGTTCTTTGGTGCATTATTTAATGCACTACTATCATTAATATAAAAAATGTAGGGTTAAGTCTCATCGACAGCAAGAAAAAAGGAGATTGGGTAAGTAATTTATTTCTTGTTTTTCATGTTTATTCTATATTTATTATTATAAAAGTAACTAAAATGTAAAAATAGATATCCCTTTTGGTTAGTTAAAGTTAGATTGGGTAACATAAACAATAATAATATATTAAAAATATATCATGAGGCATGCACACGAGCAGCTCAGAGTAACTCATGGGTAATGTAATTCAATAGTGTAATGTGAGCTCCACATTCCCCAAGTAATTTACAAGTTATAATGGCACAAATAGTAGTTATACATGGTTCAAAGGGCAATAAAACAATAAATTTAATTACAAATAGATGTATACTGTTACGAGTTTAAAGCGACTTAGGAAAAACAAATGCAGTTTCACGCTACATTTGAAGTCATTCTAGAAAGAATAGGAGGGTAATTTATATTTATTTAGATTTTTTTTTTGGAGTCAAATTGACCAATCTTGTATAGATTTAGGGTAGAGAAAATAAGAGATAAAATATTTGAAATGTGTTCAGGAGGTTTTAGAGATTACACAAATGAAATTTGGGATTTTTGAGATGAAGAAAAGTATTTTTAATCTTAAGATGAAAATCACCTTGCATGTGGTTTATTCAAAACAAATACTCGATATATTCTAGGACAAATCTTTGTTTAGTTTATGAAAAATACTTTGCTAAAAAATATGATATTTTGTATGTGAAAGGCTTATAATGTTTACTGAAAGACTGCAAAGTTTCGTGAAGATATACACAATATATCAAAAGTTAGTAGTATCAAATCTATAACTACATTATATGAGTACAAAAAGGTCACAGTCGATCAAATTGAAGAAGCACGTGTGGAGAGAGTTAAAGTACACCAATGACACATTCATAGAAGCACCAGCAGTGTGGCACAGTATTAAGCAAGTTTTCATACTTTGGAGTCATGGCCGACTACAATTTGAGGAATCCTTTTGACTAATTGCTGTGGACTATGCTGATGTCCACCCAGAATTACTTTGTTTTGGTTATTCTATTTACAAATGTCTCGTGTGAGCACGTTTTTCCTTCCCAAAATCACCTCAGTTAACAATTGCAGTGGAGGGGTATAATCAACTAGACTTCTGCCACAAATGGGCTATTAAAATCTACACACACAAGGAGTATCTAAAGTGTTAGTAAACTTCCAAACTCCCAACAGCATATAGTGTAAATAAGGTATGTGAAAACCATTTGTATATCTTTCTCTGAAAATATTTAATCACTGTGTACACATGATCGTATAAGCATTTAACATGCAACCAATTTTTCTTTACCCCTGCATTCTATGTTTGCAATTTTTTACAACCCTAATAAGACTCCTGTATCATGAATCAAGGAAATCAGAAAAAGCAGTCCCACATGCTATGACGGAGTTATCACAATACAATGGAAAAAAAAAACATTGATAACAAAGCAATGCTTCAATAACAGAAACCATGCAATAGCTTTAGAAACATTGCTGAAAAAATTTTGAGACAGTTCATTAACCTAGCTATTTCCTAAAGTGCTTGTTACATTCACCTTCATACAGATTTATATCTAGAATAATCCCATAAAATTCTTGAATGATAATAAAGATCTGGAAATAAGTCAAAGCTTTTCCAAATCCACTCAACTATACCAGAAAATGCCTGTACAGCTGAAGTTATTTTTTCTTCTGAGAAAAACAAGATAGCTCTCATTAATTTTTTCTAGCAGCAATGGTAAACTTCATCTATGTCAATGGCAACCAACATCAACTTGCTTCTTTCACAAGGATATAAATGCTATTCATTTGCAACAATCAACAGAAATTTCAACATCACTCTGAGGCACCAGGATATTCCTCCATTACTGCCTATGCAGCACAAAATTTCAGTCCAGCCAAACAGTAATTCGCATACCAGACATTGATATGGTTTCCCTAGCCATTGCCATATCAAAACCATACGTGGCAACATTTTGGCTCACATTTCTGCAGGAAAAACAAAAATTGTGGATGTGGCAAAATTACATTCTAAACTTGTTAAAAACATATGTCAAGTTTTTGTTACTTTACACACATTTTCTGGGTGCAATATCACAAGCTCTTTCTTTTGGAAAAGAAAAGCTAACTTCTTTAATCTTTGTTCTACTTCAAAACAATGCAAGACTTTAAGCTCAATCAGTTCAGCTTAAACAATTTCTGATCACCTGGTGACCAAAGTAAAAAGTAATATGCTAGCTGGAAAGAGTGCAATAATATAAATGATATTCAGTTTGGCTTTCTCAGGCTGATGATAATCTATAGATCCTTTGGTCCATGCTGCCAGTATATCTGAAGGACATTCTTCAAATTTTCTATGTGCTTGCTACAAAACTGGGAGTGAGAGATCAAATTGTACATGCAAAAGGGCTGGACTCAAATACATAACTTTCATCATAAACACTGCCAAAACATAGTTGCCCTTCATGAAAATAAAGACTGATTATTCTAAAAAGGGCCTCAAGGAAACTGTATCTTTACTTGTATAAGTTTAATTAACTCTTTATATTGTTTGAAATTTATAATCTAATTTTATGTAAGGAGTTAGTTTTATGTTATTTTTGTTTAATTTATTTTTAACACTTCTACCGAATCTTGGGGTGTTATCCTGACAATAACTGTACAGTCTGGAAGAAAAATATTGTATCAATATTGCAAAAAGTATCTTTCTAATAGTACAGACTCAGATTATACAACTTTGATAGAATTTTGTTGTGGTATTAACTAATTATTAACTTCCTATCCCAACTAAGGGTCACTTCAAAAACATTTTTATGTTTATTAATGATACTGTCCAAAGGTTCCAATTAAAGAAGCAAAAACTGTATAAAGAACAATGTTAGATAATGTTCCCTTTCCTTTGCTATCAAATCCCTAATGACCTCATTAGATGTTAATTGCATACCCTGTTTTGTGGAAGGGTATAATTGACTGATTTAACTTTATTAAGTACTTGTGTCTTTAAATTCAAAGCCAAAAGTCTGTAACAGAGTGGAAATGTGCCCTATTTATAGGCAAAAATCCTAAAACAAAATGCCACATATACACTGTCAGACATTTTCCAATCATCATACCAAACATTACAGTAATCAAGACAGACAACTTTCAGTGATGGATACTCACTGACACACACAATGGATCATCTTTATGGTAAGATACTGATTATTTTAAGTTTCTTATTCTAAACAATTAACATTTTTTCAATTTTACCGACTCAAATTGTTTTACGAATACATTTTTAATGAAAGTTTTTTTGAATCATAGTTTACAAGTTTCAGAAAATGTATTGTCTATATAATGTAGGAACAGGTTTTCCAATAACAGTAGTTATTGTTACACTTAACCTCATAATCATTAATAATGTCTGTGACAAAGCATTAGTTATCCAATTTCAACAATCTAAAATCTGTACTAGTATCTCAGTAGTTAGATCCATTATACAGTTCACAAAAATAGAAGGAATTGGCAAGAAAAAACAAAAACAAAATGCAATTCAAAACCATTTATCATACAACAGCAGATGATTAAAAGATTAATAAATTTATAGAGAGGAAAATATTTTAATTTACCACAATTTTTAAAGCTTGTGTATCACAAATTTATATTCTTTACAGCAAAAGTTCAGTACATACTTGTGATGTGACACATGAATATTAACAGCATCAGTTGTGAGAGGTTGCTGAAGCCTATATCGAAGTTGATCGGTTTCACTAATGATTGAAGACAGGTGGTTGGTTAATTCTGTTATCATTTTTATTTTCTCTTCTGTAAAATTTTAATGTAATAAAATGAAAACTGAGCATATATTACATAAACATGTAATACACAACTCAAATAGCTTTCTCATTTATTATTCTTAATGGTCTCTTGTAAACCTTCACACATACTACAGGATTAATGAAAATACTATGGGAAAGAAGACCAGAATATCAAAAAATAAGGTCTTGATAGGTACTACATCTGTAAGAAAAAGTATTTTTTAAAGATTAGAAATTCATTATCCTCCATGTTTACTTCAAATAATGAATTTTGAATAAGGATGTTTACAGAAGAATGACTATATCTTTCAGTATTAAGGGTACACTATTTTGAGTATGGATAAAATAAAATATTTTGGTCACATTTTATATCTAGTAAAGAAAGTTAAGTCATTACAACTTAGTATTTATTCATGTGTTCATAATTGTGAAAGAATAAGTTTACATGTGACAGTGCTAACTTGATTTCAAAGCAATTCTACCAAATTCCATATATACTGATATTTAGTTAAGAGTAGCCTGTTCAGATGGATGGTGCTGCAGATTGGTTAGGGACAGATAAGCCTGAATCACAAGGATCTTTGGCCTAGCCATTTTGTTCATTGTGTGCATGAGGTGTCTTTCAGGTGAAAGAACAAACACTTTGGGTCCACAGCTTAATCTCAATAATTTCTGAAAAAAATGTGCTTTTAAAATCTTCTTATAACATTTCCATTTTGATATAAAAGGACAATTATCTTATAAGGGCTTTTCCTAAAGAATACTTAGGAGATATTTAAAGAATTCTTTCTAAAGAATGAGTGTACAAAGATTCTATGATACAAATCCCTACTGAACTGCAAATCATTTTAATTCATTAAGAATTTCTTAACTATCTTTAAAAGAATATTCATTATATCTGTCTTGTTTTAGGTGATAATTTGTTGCAAACAAAATTCAAATTATGCATCGGCAAATTGCTAATCATACAATAATTATACAGAAAAAAATTATGCATTGTTATGTGGCAAAATGTAAAACTGCAAACCTTAGCTTAAGTAATAACAATAACATATATGATGATGTTAGACAATTAATGCAATTCCCACAATCAACAGCTATTTAACAATTCTTTTTTTTAAATAACTAAAACATTTTTAAATTTATAGTCTTTTGATAAATCATTAATAAAACTGTCTGGCTGGCCAGCAGGCACCACTTGCTGAGCACCAAAAAGTAAAGTCACAAACAAGTCAAAAGTTATAAATCTGGTAATACTGTTCTAGACTTGACTTTACTAAGTTTAGAAATTCACATACTGACTTTGTATTGATTATGTAGTCAACCACTGATTACACGATCATACGTAAATTATACAAAAAATGTTTTGGTCAAGTAATCACATTTAACTAGAGGCCTTGATTCTTCTACAGAATCATCCAAGAAAACCAGCCAATTCATGATTATATGTATCAATATATATGGTTTATAATCAGAATTATGAAATGAAAAAGCTATTCCACTTATTTCAGTTCTAACGTATTAAACATTCCTTACTATCAAACAATATTTTCTATTCTGAAACTATTCATATTTAAGTTTTTAAAAACTGATGCACAGATTAAAAACTATCATTTCTATTTCATTCAAATGATAATCCAAAAAATTAAATATTGCATTATTAAGATGATTAATGTGTGTTATTTGTATGATCTTTAGTTAATCAATAAAGTTATTCCATTTTTTTTATCAAATTTAAATTTTATATCATTTTAATGTTAATAAATTTTACAGAATGCATATAACTTACATAACTAAATTCTTAGTGGTGGAAAGGCCTCTTCAAAGTGTTCTTTGAAAGTTTTACTTATTACATTTCTCTTTAATTTTAAAATTCAACATTGTGATATTCTCTTGATTAATGAAAACAATTCACTGCTGCTATAAAATTTAGCTGTAACAATTATTTTTACAATTAGTAGTGTTTGGCAAAATTTGTTTTTGTAATATTCTAAATGTTCTCCTGAATCATGATACAATATTAAATATCTAATTTATAAAAGTTATTATAACAATGGAAATTAAGTACAATAATAAACCTTATAATACTAAAAATTACATACCAGATTTAATGTATAATGATATTATATGTTCAGTGGTGAACTATTTGCTGTTTATTATTGGACTATATTACATACAGTTCAAGACTATAAAACCCCCTTTTAAATTACAGTTCTGAATTTTGATGGGCTGATTTAGTAGAGGAATTGGGCATGCCAAATGGTCTATCCCTATTCTGCAGCAAACTAAACAAATACTAGAAAACCAAGTAAAAATTAACTTCAACTATACTTTAGTTGGTCAGTAGTTTCTACAGTTAAGAACAATTTTTTAAATAATAACTATATTTTCATATTAATACAACATACCAAAATAGTTATAACAAATAAATACCAGTAAATTAAGCTTTTTACTACAGTCTATACATGTAACTCTCTCTGAGCAATCACACTTTTCATATATTTTTAATATTTTTACACGAAACCATATGTAAATTTGTATGCACATCTAATCAGTAAGATAATATCTGTCCACATGTTTTCATACAGGAATGTTGAGAACATGAGAACAAATAATTAAAAAATTGTCTGTCTTCCTAAAATGATGGTTTTCAAACGAAACACTAGAGGTTTATAGATCAACACACACAAAATGGCAACTACTAACCAATGATGAGTAACTGTTGTTCCACAAGAAGTGAGCCGGCACAATTCAGATAAAAGGAATAAAGGATAAATTAATATGTTTCAATGAAAACTTGATTTACCTAAAACAGAATCAATGTTTCATTTAGACATGTGTTAATATATCCTCTACTGCTTTTTATCTAAATTGTTACTAACCAGTCAACACCCTTGTCCTCCAGTGCTAAGTCTCATATGTTTAGTTGAATTTGAACTGCACATAAAAATCCATCAATCACATCACTATCAGGCACTAAACAATTTTTGCCATTTAATTCCACTAATTCAACCATAGCCTCACAAGTAAAAATAATTGTTTTTAATGATGAGATAAATTACAAAATGAATAAAGTACTTTCATTCCTTCTTGTCTTAGTAATGGGATCATTGGCAAAAAAAAAGGTTACTACAACACCATAACAATTGAAAACCAAACCTCAAATCCTAAACTTAAGATAAAAAAATTACTATGAAACCACTTCCTCCTGAGACAATCACATACATAATAAATATTGAATTAACCTGTTCTACTAAATCTTATGATCTTATTCATAAGCCAAGTATGCTAAACAACTATTAAAAAGTTATGACAACATGTATTGTACAGGATTTCAAAAGGAATCTTTGTACACTAATATCCCTATAGAAAAGCCTTTACAATTGACAAATGTTCTTTTATGTCGGAATAAAAATGTTGTAAAAAAGACTTCCAAAATATGTTTTCGTGGATTCTCCTTTTTTTTTATTTAATGTTAATATATACAATCAAATTGATGTAATTCCAATGTGATCAAGGTTAACACCATCACTTTCCAACTTCATTCTTTGCCATTATGAAAACAATGGTTGGAGTTTCAAGTCTATATACTATCAAATATATTGACAACACTTTTGTCACCTTTAATGATTCATGAAATGAGTGGCATTTTTTACAATATCTTAATTGTCGGCATAAAAATGTAAGATTTGTAACAGAATTTCAATTTGATTTTCTTGATACTGGTAGATAACATACTTGTATGTGAAGCATATCACAGGAAAACATTTACAGATCTATAGTTTAACAGTTTATTTCACATTTGTTTAAATTCTGTCAAAATACTGATTCATCAGGCTTATAAAATCGCTAGCACGTACAAATATCTTCATAAGGAACTAAAACATGAATTTTTAAATAAAACTGCTTTTCCAAATATTGTGACAACATCATTATACAGATAAGGTGAAATATCATAAACCAGTAAAATTTTATGTTCCAAAACAACCAGCGTCTATATACGTACTAGTAAACATAAGTTATGTGTAAAACATCAATTGTGCAAGCTGTTTCATAGAACTTATCCGTAAATTTAGTTAAGAGTGATTTTTAAATGTGAAAAAATACAACATTTTTTGGTATAAAAACAGAAATTTATATTTAAAACATCTAAAATGGTGTAAAAGTTTTTTGAAAACATGCTCAAGAGAACCTGCAAATTTTGTGATGATTAGCAAATCATGTATCTGAGATAAGCTTGGCAGATATACCATAATGTCTGACTATGCCACATCTGAAATTCAAACTAGAGGATGCAATAAGAGGAGTTTATGGTTAGGAGATATTACTGATTAAGAAAGTAGAGCTATAGCTGAACAAAATGAGTTCAGAAGTTAACTTGTTGATAAGAATACAAGTACTAAATTTAGATGAAAACAATTTGTATCACTTTTTTTTTCAAAAATTGTGGGTAACCATAAGGATTATTCTAAATTAAGTTTTAAAGAGGTCTGGTTATCCCAAAAAAACTCAGATTACAAAACTCTGAACCAGTTATGTGCTTAGTCTATTTCCCAAAACTTCAATACAGTATATACAATAAAGTTCTAGTTAAGCTATCATAACTAGATGGATGTCTACTAAATTTTGTCAGCAATTTACATAATTTTAAACTGTTACACTAAGAAATACCATGCTATAAGAAGGAATTAAAAATACAAAAAAAAATTAATTTTGTCATTCAAGTATCCCATAAACAACATTAATAAATCCTGAGAGTGAAAACATTTTACATATTATCTTCATACCTAAGACAGAGGACTGTGTGATATCAGTAGTTCCTCTTGCCAGTCTGTAGCGATGAATATCAGTAGTCAACTATATTTATAGAAACAGTTCAAGTTTCATTTCTATAAAAGTATAAAATATATAAAAAAAGTAAAAATAAATAATACAAATATTCTATACTGTAACTGTGAAGAAATTGAGGAATAAAAATAAACTTATCAAATCAACTTGTGATACTCTCGTAATTCAATTTCATGAAAATTGTTATTCTAATATCTGTAGCATATTTTTATACTTCTCAAGAAATTAACATTTTAGGGTTTTGACTTTAGTGAATTGTTCCTGCCTGTTTCTAGAGTGGGTCAATGTTTCAGCTTCTATACTGAGGGCTTTCCTTGTCGTCATTATAGGAGCCAAAACATTTCTCCACTCTAAAAACAGGTAGAAACAGTCTACTCCTATACTGAGGCCTTCTTTGACATTGATATAGGAGTGCCGTTCCTGCCTGTTTCTAGAAGACCTCAGTATAAGAGGCAAAACGTTTCCCCACTCTAGAAACATGCAAGAGCAGTCCACTGAAAACAAAACTCTATCTCTACATTGCACAAAATATTTTTGAAACACTTTTAGACTCCTTTTACTAGTTTTATAGTAATATAATAGAATTATAAATAAAATAAAAAGTCAACACTTTAGGTATACTTTTAGCAAAAGTTATACATCTGAAATATTTTTACACAAATTTGGTCTGAAACCTTAATAGAATAGAAATAGCAGCAGCAAAACTTGATGATGATGAATTTTCAAAATTCCTGCTATAATGAGTTTAGATAATTCACCATGAATTATACATCTGGAATATTTTAATGCTGCACTGTATTTCTATTTAAAAAATCCAAAAATATGACTAGGTTTTTAAATTTTTTTGTATTTACAAAATTACAAGTAATTGTTAAGAAGAATAAATGTATAAAGTAACACTAGTGTTAAACTGTAAATATAATCATCCTCACTCCCCAACCATGTGGATGTGGGCAAGGTAAATTCCACTTGTCCCCGGAATTATGGGGAAGACGTGGAACAAACTGTGCTCAACTAAGGACCCAGAATGGGACAACCTGCATTTGGAATTACAAGAACACAATGGAACCTCTTTCATGAACAATGTACTGAACCAATATTGATCAAAAAGAGGGCCATGCTCAACCCAACATGATAGCCAAGCATCAAATCTCAACCAGTATTATGAGTAGGATTCCACATAATACAAACATCTGGGGAAAAAAAATCAAGGGTCCCAGGTAGGAAGGCTCCCAACTTTGCCCTCTTCTCCAAGAGTGGAGGAAATTCACTTGAACACTGGAGGAATAACCTCTTTCCAGCACTCAAATAACTGGCAGGTGTGGTAAGGACTCCCTAGTAGAACATGGGAGGGTAATGAGCATTAGGGAGTCCTGAAGAACAATGCTCTGGAAACAGTGCAGTAGGTGAACCAAGTTCCCTAAATTGTTAAAAGCAAACTGACCCAGATATATTTGACACAATGATTGGCAGAGACAGGCAGGATCTTCTTATGCTTTACTCATGATAGTCCATGAGTGACAGTCCAGCATAGTACAGTAATACCACTCGGTCTGCCTTTAGGTGGTCTTTGGGACACTTCATTTCTACAGAGCCTGTTGCAACCTAGATAAAGTATATTGTGTTAATGATTGCTAGTGTAGAATTGGTTTGATAAAAGCACACCTGCCTGGACAATGATTGCCACAGAGTGGGATCCTCTGAAAAAGAGGTGAGGAACTCTGGAAAGTAAATAAGAGGCAGTATTAGTAATGAAGATACTCACACCTCCTTAAAATCTGGCAGATGTGGTTAAGATAGCTACAGGGGGGTAATCAAAAACCCTCATACAAATAACGTGAGATAAAAGTATTGGGGAGGTCCATATATCAGTCCACACAAATTCCTTCAGCAGGCAATTCAACCAGGCCACTAAGAATATAGAAATGTGACAAATCTGATGAGATGGGACATGCAGAAGTCTCTTCACCTCCAAAGAGAGCCCAGAATAAGTGATATGGATTAATTTTCTTACCAACCTCTACAAAGTAACTGGGGATAATTCCCAGTAAACTGAAGGATCTCAATGAATAAAAAGTCTTTGTCTAGCACCTCCAGATCAGAGTCCAATCAGTTACAGAGTTGAAAAATAGCAGTCAGATGAATCAGTGAAAAGGATTTATCCTCTTCCCTGGTGGCCAGTGTCTTAGGTAAGAAGGACCTGTCTGGGTATAGGAGGATGTAGGTAGAATAATAAAGCATCCTGTGCACATGCAGGGTAAACAATGCCGACTGGTGACATCCGCAGGCAAGCAGCAACAAAAATAAACCTTAAGTGAAAGGTGATACCTGAGACATGAGGCTAAGAGCTCATATGGATGTTGAGAAAGAGCATCTAATACCACCTTAATATTTCAGTTTGGTAACTGAAACAGTCGGTTGGGACAAAGGACCCAAAATGACTTGAGAGGTTCTTTGAGTATCTAAAGGTAGTTGATAAGACTACCATATATAAGGCAATTGTGAAAGATGCCTTGTCAAAGAGCCAGGTAAAAAAAAGAGAGCTATGGTTGGCATTTCTAAACAAACTGGGTTCAACCTCCTTGCAATACACAATTGTCAATATATATGTGACCATTACAGTTGATAAATGTCCATTGTGGGACTACGCAAAGACTGAGACAGATACATAGCAACTTTAAAAGTCAAACTAAAATGCATTGTGAAGGAATGCATAACCTCCATGTATGAAGCTTGAGCTTCAGGACAGCTGGGTGTACGATGTCAGATCATGGCTGACCCAAAAGAGATGGCCAAATAGGAAGTGGAAGAAGTGGGCACTCCTGAAGGTACCACAGAAGCAGAAACCAGGGTTGAGCCTGCCTATGTGGCGCTACCAACAGAACCTGACAAAGGGTTGAACGAATCATAGCTAGTACTCTTGGTAACATACAAATCAGTGGGAAGGCATAGAGGTGCAATCCTGTCCAGTCCTAACTGAATGCATCTATTGCCAATGCCTGAAGGTGAAATACTGGAGACCAAAATGGCAGTAGTTGAGTGTTCCAATGATTGGCAAATGAATCGATCATCAGTGTCCCAAACTGAGAGCAAATACAATGGAAAACCACACAATGCACCATCCATACTGTTGGGAGAATCAGATTCATCAACCCTGGAACATGGCAAGCTAGTAGAATATGATATGATGGGAGTGGGTCTAATAAAGAAGATCCAAGGTTCTAAAACAAAGAGACCTGGATTGAGTGCCCCCTTGACAGAAAATGTAAGAGAACACCGTGGAATTGTAAAAGTGAAGCATGATGATTTTTCTGCTTAATAAATCCAGACCTTGAAATATCACCCTTTGAACAGCAAAAGTTCCAAAACATTGTTGTGTAGGGAAGCCTTGTCATCCATCCATAAGCCATGGAATTCCTGACCATTGAGATATGAACCCCATCCTAAAAGCAAGACATCTGTGAAAAGATGGATCTCTGGACGAGGTGGCGACAGAGGAACACCTCTCATAGTAGTGTTTCACTCAAGATCAAAGTTGTTGATCTTGAATAAGGAAACTGGGGAATCCAGTGGATCCCTGTTCATGATCAATTGGTTGGGTAGAAACCACTGAAGGGATCTCATGTGCACCCATCCCACAGGAATGATGGATTCAAGTGATGCCCACATCCCCAAAAAAAGAGTAAGAGTCATACTGCCCGTTCCATAGCATGTGGAGCCAGATGCGAGTCGACTGAGATACATGTTGAAAAAAGATGCCCAGATGGACAGTATATTGTTTTGGAGTAAGAATAGACCTCTCAGCTCTGATAAAATAGCCTACCTTGGTTACTTCTGAAAGTAGAACTTAGGTGTGATATTCTGCCAACTGAGGAGATGGTGCCAGAAGTAACCAGTTGTCCATGTAATGGTGTGTGTACAGGCCCAGGGAATGGAGGTGACAAGCAAAAGCTTGTACAATTTGGCAGAACACATATGATGCTAATTCTATTCCGAAGGACAGAGACCTGAACTGTAGCACCTGACACTTGTGCACAAAATGCAGATAGTGGCAGGATGACTCCACTGTGGGAACATGCAGATAGGCATCAGGGACAATGAACTTGGTCATCCACAGTCCTGGCAAAAAATGCCTGTGCAGAGTGAGGAATGACTACATTGTGAACCTTGGAAGATCTAGGAATTGATTTAGATGAGAAAGATCGATGACCTAACGCTAATCTCCTGTCTTCTTGGGCCAAGCAAACAGATGGGAATGAAACCCTGGATGAACTATGAGGAATCTCTCCACTGCCCCCTTGATCAAAAAATCTCTGATAGCCCTGGAACGAAGTTCCAAAATCCGAGAAATACTACAGGTTGGGTGGATAATAATGGTGAAGATGTGAACTGAATGACTAATACTGATGCAAGGATCTGTAGTACCCATGGATCTGTGGTAAAGGTTTTCCACACATCCAGAAATTCTCGAAGCCAAGCCCCCACAGAACCAAAAGGCATGGTAGTCACCACTGCCACTGGCAGCATTCTGATATGGGCAGAATCTATTCTGGGTATCAACAAACCAAGAGGCAGATCTCGGGACACTTGAATGAGGTGGAACTATGACCCCCTGTAGGAGCTGAGGAAAGTAGAGAAGCCAACAACGACAGGGATGAATGCAGACAGGCGACATATATACACACAAATTTCCCTTTTGCCAATTGTCAAATAGAGAAGCTTTCTTAATAATATAAATAAATACCATGTAGTTGTTGAGCTTAAGATTCTTCTACAGTAGGTGTCTGTGACTTGTTAGCGATAAATTCAATGATGAATAAACAGCAAACACTTCACTTGTTTTCAAAATAATATATATATATATATTTGGAACATGTTAAACATATGTATAATAAATTCTTCAACACTATAGATATTATGTGTATATCGTATAAATAAAATAAAAACCCTTAACTAACCCGAGACTAATTAACGTAAAAGGTCGGTAACCTTAACTAAAGTCGCGTCGGGTTATAGGGTTTTTTATTCATATCTACCAAGACTTCTTGAATCTACGTGTTTTTCTAATATCATGGGTATTTCATAAATACTATATATGTAGTTCTCTCCTCCTTGTCAAATATCCACTTAGGCCTATTCAATTGCTTTAGAAATTCAATTGACAAACTTATTTATCTTCTCTATTTCTATCGCACTAGTATTCTCTATGATTAACTTACAATTGTGGCATGAGTTACCATAATCGTTTGGTATTTTTTCTTCTGAAGATCCTCTGTTCCTTTCGTTAAAATGCACTCAGACTGGTTCAATTACTTTAGAACTATGCTTTTACGGAATAAAATTATTTTTTATATCTTCTTTTCTACTGATAGTTTCACTAACATATTAAACATTAGGCCTATGTCAATCATTAGGCCTATCTCTTGTATGGTACTTAACTTCATGCTAACTTTATTCTCTTTCACTATTATCTGTCTGCTATTCCTGCTCATCTCATGCTATTTATATCTTTATTACTTAATCGTTCGTCCGGCTTCTATATTCTCAACATCAATGTATTGTACGTGACATTCAATATTCTCAACATCAATGACTTATTAACAAAACCTCCTACAATCATCAGCTTTCAACTCTTATTATAACAAAAACTAAACAATAATAAAACATTCACTCACAACACTGAATTAGTCAATTATATATAAACCAAACAGTCTTTTATATCATTATATCCTGGCTGAAAAGCTTCAATACTGGAGAATATCCATGCCCAAAACTTACTTGACAGGTGAAAAACAGGGAAACATAAGTGAACTGTAAGTGTTGTTAATAATCTCACAGGTTGATATAGATTAGGTTATACGAGTAAAGATGAAAAGGACTTGCCAATGGAAACAGATATATTTATAGTAGACATGTAAAAAATCAAATGATAATGAAATTATATAACAACAGATTTCACCCAAAAGGTAGCAGCTAGTTATAATATATATGTCTGGAAAAAAACAACTGTTATTTAACTTATGGGTTATGAATTAGAAACACAACTAACTGTACATCTCATTTTGTGGTTCAGTACAACTGTCTGAAGCAATAGTCACCAAACAAGACAATTACGTGTACATACGTGTATTCATCAATGGTCATATCCAAGCTAATTAAAAGTTTTACTGTGAAGAACACATGAATAGAAAATATTCAATACATATTAAGCATTATATTACCTTTAATAACTCTGACTCTCTCTCTTCACAAGTCTTCAACATCTCAATAATATTCAACGACTTAGATTTTTCCTTTTCATCTTTTATTTCTTGTAGAGGAACCTGAAAATAGGTCGACAAATAAAAAAAGTTCCCATGTATATTCATCAAACACCTTAAATGAAAAAACTTATCATCATGTATGGCTTTGTGAATCATGGTTGTATGTTTTACAGGATTGATATCTAAGTATATATCCAGGGTTCTCACTAGGTTTCCACAGTGAAGTGTCCCAGACTCTCAATTTTTTGTTTCAAGAGTTCCAGTGAGATTTTCAAGGGTCCCATAAATAGAATTTAATAAACTCGAAAAAAGAAAAAAAGCACTTCAGTGTCAATGAAAAACTTCATTTACAATGTACACTACATGTTTACCTTCTGCAAGTGGAAAACATGTTAATATTAAATGAAAAACTTCATTTACAATGTACACTACATGTTTACCTTCTGCAAGTGGAAAACATGTTAATATTAAATGAAAAACTTCATTTACAATGTACACTACATGTTTACCTTCTGCAAGTGGAAAACATGTTAATATTAAATGAAAAACTATATTTACAATTTATACTGCATATTGTTTCTCTTTATGATTTTTTTCTCTGTGTAAAAGAAGTTGAGTATTCTTTTGAGCTCAAAAAATTATTATTTATAATGTACATTACATGTTGCTTACCTTCAGTAAGTGCTAAAATAGGACAACTTGCAAGAGGATGAAATGAACAGCTTTTCCAATAAACATGAAAATACTTCTTCTGTTTAAAGGTATCATTACTTAAAAGTGACGACTTGATTTCGTCTTCTTTTAAGATTTATTTTGGTCCAATTAACATATTGTATATAAATAAATTATTGTGTACCGACTACTAAATATGATATGTTACAAATTATTTTCAAGCAGAAAACAAACACCTTGATGATTTTAAAATTAAAACTACATGTCATTTGATGTCGTTTATCTCTAAAATATGTGCATCACTCAAAGAATATGAAAAAACTGTCATATAACAGACAAGATTTTATAATTTTATTTTGCTTTCAGGATATAATATATAACACTATAGGAGGTCGATTGATTTGACTGACCTTGTAACCATACAAAATTAGGAAGTAAATCTAAATTTCTCTTTTTCTTTATGGAATGACTAAAAATTGTAACAGAACACCACAACTGTTTATCCTAAGTAGCTTAAAGCTTGTAACAGCATACATCTATTTATACTTAAATCTTATTGTTTTATTGCTCTTTGAACCATGTCTAACTAATATTCATACCATATAAATTGTAAGTCATGTGGGTAATGTGCAGCTCACATTATGGTAGTGAATTACATAATGCATGGACTACTCATGAGCATACATCATAAAAATTATTATTATTAATATTTATTTTACTTTATCTAACATAAAAAGTTTTCAATTTTTACATTTCAGTTAGTTTTATAATAATAAATAAATATACATGAAAAACGAGAAATAAAGTACTTACCTGGGTCTTTTTTTTATGCTGTCAACTAGTGATAAAACTTAACCATACTTCATGTTAATATTCTGTGTTTTTTGGTGCATTATTTAATGAAATAAAAATTATTTAATGCAGTAGTACCATCAGTATGAAACAAAGGCAACAATGTTCCATAACGATCACAATTTTTCTGGTTTATTTAACTGTGGGACAAAATCCATTAAAAATTCAGCTAAGCTTGTCAATGTGTTTCCCATGGGAATAAAGTTTGAACTGGAAGTAAAATAGACAATTCTCTGTACAGAAAACATAAAATGATGTCAATTGATAGAAAAAAACTTTGGCTTTCTATTCTTTATAAATAATATAGTTTTATATGTCAGAGAGAACTATAGGAAAGTTCTGAAAGAGAAGATATGACAGGTGGGCATAGCAAGAGGGGTCTCATTTTCTATTGTATTGCTCTGTAACTAAATAAGATTGAATGCTATGTAAATTATTCTTTGCCTGAGCAATTACAACAGCATAATGAGTAATTTACATCAAATTTCATACTTCCCAGAGGGGTGGTAAAAAAATTAGAGAAGAGGGAATACAAGAATAACAAACATCACAGTTCCCATACTAGGGGAGATGTTTTTTTAAATATTTCCTCAGAAAATTAAGAACTTAAAACTTAAATAATACTAAACTTTGGTTTATCACCTATGTTCTGATGCTGAGTTTATTCATATACAATGATAATAAAGTAGTTTAATTAAATTTTGAATGTAACTGTGTGTGCACTTTGACCTACCCGAGGTGAAAGGGTTAATCACGTGGTACTTTGACGTGGCTTTATTTTGGGATTGATGAAACCTGTTAAAAGTTAATGGTGGACAGGTGTGTGAAAATTGTATGCTGTTTAGTTCTTTATGGTACAAAATTCGAAGCAAAGTCTTGCCTTGCATAAGGGTCATTTTGTGGCACATCTTCGGTACGAGTGGTCAAATCTCATGTGTATGGGCACCTGGGAGTTCAGGTTAACTAGAACCTTTGTATCTATTTGTGAATTACCAAAAGAGAATAAGAAGTTGTCTAGACTATCTCAGTTTATACTAACACTTTAAACTACATATAGAAATCATCTTTGCTTGTATCCAATCCAGTTCTCTAAAATACTCATCTAATCACCTCTTAATCTCTTTCAATGTTGCAGCTTCTACCACATCTAAAGGTAAACTATTCCATACACCAACCACCCAATTAGAACAGTAGCATTACCTTAACTGGAGTCATGCCCAAGTTTCCAATTTGTTAGACTTGTGTTCTCTAATTTGTTGCCTGCAGATTTTTTTAAAGAAAACATCATCTAGATTTATAATAACCTTTCAGAGGGTGATCTGCTTATAAAATCTACCCTATATTTTTTCTAATAAAAATTGATGTGAAACAAAAAGCATTTAAATGTTAAGCCATCTTGTAATTATCATCCTAAACCTATTACATTAGGTATGAAGGCTATCTGCATTAACTCAGTTTTATAATCCCCACAATGTCAATTTAATCAAAACAATATCAAAAGAAAAAAAAGATTTTCATTTTGTAATTTTTGTTGCTAATTATTTCAATTTCTGAGACTACTATGGTAAAATATTAAACATACTACTTAAAAAATAAGATAAAAAATACTGAGGTTCAATTACGAGACAAAAGCTAAAATTTGTTTGAGCCTTCTGATATCAAAGACTGATGAACTGTATGTCAATTACAAGAAAATCAAGCAAAGCATTATTGTCAGTTTAAACATAAAAAAAAACTTCTACCAATATGATGTCTTAACAAACTTTATTGAACTAAAGAGTTTGTCTCTGTTTAAAACAAACTTCACTTTACTGTAAGTTACTACAAGCTAAGGTTTAAGGTTCTTGGTGTCTTCTAAACCTCGGACACAAAATTAATATCATGTTATAGAAACAAGAAGAGAAAAATGTCACAAAAATATCAAGTATTCTGTTGTTCAGTACAAACTTGCATGGTGTTTACAAGCACAATGTCTGTTATTCAAACTTTTTCATGTGAAATAAGTGATTATCTTTTGAATACATTTATGCTACTGGAGAGATACACCTTGCCAAAGAAAAAAAAAAGAACTGTTATGGCTTCTTCAGTGTCTCATGCTCTAGCCCTTTAAATTTAAAATAAATAATAAGTTCTCCAATAACATCATGTTGGGCAATATCAAGCAACATTCTTTTGACTAATTGAGCATTAATAGGAATATTTTGAAACAACAAGAACTATAAAACATGTAAGTTTATTTGTAGTTAAGCACAAAGCTACACAATGAGCTATCTGTGCTATGACCACCATGAGTATCGAAACCTGGTTTTTAGTATCGTACATTCGCAGACATACCACTGAGCCACTGGGGGTAAAACACATAATGTGTGTGTGTGTTATTTGTGCTTCCTTAGAAAGATGTACCTCCCAACATAAAGTAAATGAACAAATATCAATAAGGGTGAAAAAGGTACACTTTCATTCTACTAAATGTATCTGCCACTTTTGAGGTACAATTTTCACAGAACTTGTATCTCAAGTAAAATTAATAATGGTGCTGAAGAAACTTGAACAGAAACAACAGAGGAGGTTGGGAAAACCAATGAACATGAAAATAAACATTCACTATATATATATATATATATATAT
>NW_013665644.1:2430-15254 GCF_000517525.1 Limulus polyphemus | reverse complement strand
CTACTATATATATATATATATATATATGCTACAAAAAGTGATGAAACAAAATTAAAACCACAATCACAAATTTATAAAATGTAATCCTTACTTTGTCCTACAGATAAGTGTATAAAGCTGCCAAATTATGGATTAAATTTTATAAATTTGTGATTGTTATGGATTTTGCACAAAGCTACATGAGGGCTATCTGCACTAGCCATCCCTAATTTAGCAGTGTAAGACTAGAGGGAAGGTAGCTTGTCATCACCACCAACTCTTGGGCTACTCTTTTACTAACGAATAGTGGGATTGACTGTCAGATTATGATGACCCCATGGCTGAAAGGGTGTTTGGTGGGACAGGGATTCGAACCCACGACTCTCAGATTGCGAGTGGAGCACCCTAACCACTTGGCCATGCCGGACCACCATTGTGGTTTTAATTCTTGTTTCATTACTTTTCTTAGGATCCCAACTGCATTTTAAAATTCATAACTTTTTAATACTCTTGTTTGTTTACTTTTATGTTATACTTGTATAAAGTATATACTTTACCTTTAAAACTGTCATTTGTCTATCCATCATCATGTAGTGCCATCTGTTGGTTTTAACTGGGTTGAAAAGATATTTAAGTATGTACATGATATGTTTACCATTTATAAAAATTCTGTATATATCATTCAGGATATCAAATGTGCATACCCACAGACCAATCAAGTAAGCTGCAGAAATCTTGTAGCGGTAGCCCCGCTGACATGTTCAAGTAGGTGGTAGACAAAAAAGATACTGTTTTAGACATTTTTGAATCGTTATACTGGAAATGTTAATGACATTTTTAGCATATTATTAGTATAATTGTGCATAATATATTGTAACCAATACTTTGAATGGTCGGTTTTTCTCTTAGTAATTCAACAGGGTGGTTTGTGGCATGTGATTTATTTGGAAACCTTCTCGATCCCTACTATTAAGTACTACAGTACTTAATAATATATTTATGTAACCATTGACAACCACAACAAAAAATTTTCTAGAATAATAGTTTAAGAAAGTCACACTTAGTAACAAACCACATGACAATTGAACAATCATTAAAACACTTAAATTAAAAAAAAAGTTTCTTAAAAACTAAATCAATAATAATAAAAGCCTCCGTGTGTGTGACCAACATAGCTCCAAGAGGAAAAAAACCTAGAAACCTGAAATTTTTTACACATACTAAGTAAGGTGATTCTGATGATGTACACCTGGGTATTATTTTTTAGATTTGAAAATTTTTTTAGCCCTATAGCACTTAAGCCCCACAGTTCTGTTTACTGAAGGTCTATAAAAGAGCATCTTTTTTTTTTCTCTAATTCTCACTTACTGAATGAACAATATGTGGAGGTTTTCTGCCAAATACTCTTTTCACCATAAACATGGGAAAAAAAATATAAATCAGAGAATTAAAAAAAAAGTTGAATTAAGTTTGGGAAATGGCAACAAACAATGGGAAGAAAAATATAAATTAGGGAATATTGGAGAAATGAGACAATGAAAAGAATTCAAATACAAACACAGAAAGAAAAAAAATTAATCTGAGAAGCTATATCAAAATTATTTGCTTTCAAAAACAGTTGAATTAAGTTCAAAATAGCAACACAAATCAATTAAACAATTGGTGCATTGGGGGTAGCTATTGAAGTAATTAAGATAATGGAGATGCTTGGCTGGTGCATTGAGGCCTCTGTGAATCATGAGGGGACCTCAGAATGAAGCAGTGAAGTGTGGGTATTTTATGCTAGTCTGCAATAAAACTTATAAATCATTTAGAGACAGGAAAATCACAAAGACTTTAAAAACTTCACGATATATAAAAAAAACTAACTATATCCTCCAGCAACAATTTACACAATAACCATACAGAATATGAAATTGTCACTGACCTACATATTATACATCATTGGATATAGCACATAAAGTTTGGTTGAAATATTAAATTGTTCTTTACTTTAACGTAGTTTTAATCTTATATATATATATATATATATTGCAAAATGTGGTGTCTGTCAAAGCATTCATCTGTCTTCTGTTTAATAGCAGCCTCTTCCCATGCTGCGTTTGAAAGGCTGTGCATGCAGGCAAAGCTCAACATTCACTTTTGAAATGACAAAAAAATGAGCAGGAATAATGTTGATGCCAAATTTTATTTTTGCAAGCAGGATATTCTACACTAAATTGTTAGGAATTAATCATACTATCATTCACATTTCAAAATGTGATGTAACTTAAACAATAAAATGTAGATTTACCGTATGTTATTGTTGAATAGCCCTTAGCATGACTGAAATGCTTAACAATTACTTTTCATGGTGGGTGGTATAAGTAGCAACAAGGGTGCAACACAATTAACCTTTTTAAAGTCAAAGAAATAATTTAAATTGATAGATTAAGTTAAACTTTTCCCATCAGTAGGGATGGATACTTTTGCTTGTAATTTATAATTCATTTATTATACCTATCATTAAGTCATAATGCTTTCCTTGTAGTTTCTTTAACAATTTTCATTTTCAAGTTTCTTTTTAAATAAATTTCATTTGTACCACAATAATTCCTAACTAATAGTTTGCTCTAAAACTTATGTGCACGTTTAGGTTTGTTAACAAATTATACATACAAGTTAGTATATTGCTGTTACTCATATGGTCTTATGTGCACTATGAAAAATATACCAGCAGGTTTTTTAATAAGTCCATTTCTTTATTATAACCCACATGCACAACATTTTTATTCTGTTGTAATGGTGAAAATTCCATTTTCTTATAAACATATCTGTACGACTTAAATATATGGTATATTAATTTCAATTACATGACTATAAATTGTAATTTATATCAGTATTTCATGATTATGTTTAACTTTTTAAAGTCTTATAACATTACATATTTGTACTCATGAGTGAATTACATTTAAAAAATTACTTACATTTCCAAAGTTATTCAGAGTTGTATCCCCTTTTCCTGTCCATTCAACAATTGACAAAACTTTATATGCAGCTTTACAAAAACTATCATTTTCTTCTTGCATACTTCACTCAGAATAGTCAATATTCTTCTCTGAAAAAAACAATTAATGCCCTCTGGGACAAATATATTATTCACACGTTACAAATTGAACAAGTTGTGTCGTCAACTCAAATGAGATATAAAGATATTTCAACAAAACAGTACATACATTGCTATATACTAATTTACCAGTTAAATGAAACCACCTTTTGTAACATGTAATAAATAATAATAACTTGCATTTTGTGTAATCATCATGTCTAAGCCTAAACTATGATGCAACTCTCATGTGATACTCCAAATACAAGGTATTTCTCATTGACTGGTTTCTAACATAGTTATGTAAATTATTTTAGGTATATGGCAGTCATGTATGATTAACTGCAGTGTATAAATACCTGTCTTCTGAGTTAGATAATAAGTTTTAGTTGGTATTTTTGGTTTGACAGTTGTTTGTGTCCATGTGATAACTTGTAGGAATTCACTATGCATCTTTACTGAGCTAGTTGAGGCCATAATAAATGACCTAGTTGCATTTACATGATTCAGATCAATCCAAATACTTTCCATAGAATGTTCAGAGTGAGAAATATTATTATGCTCTTCTCCTGTAAAAACATAAAAGAACATTTAAAACCTCAGGTATCTTAGTATTCAACACAAACCTTGCCATTAGCATCCCTTAAAGGCCTGACTACCATTTCAACATTTAGCTTACTTTTAAAATACATGAAAAACATATTTGCTGTTAGTTTTAACACTGTCAGCCAGCTGTTTATCATAAGCCCTTTCTGATTTCCATTTTAGTAAGATCCCTGGTTTTCCTATAATCCTTAAAACCTTCCATACTAGGTATCTGTAAATTTAAACTTAGGTATTTATTTCTAATTTACTCCTTTGCTTTTTAAGTCAATGATGTTTAGTCATTTGCATTACATTCTTTCTCTTGTTATGTACATGACTACCTTAAATTAGAAATCAATATATTTTTTAAAAAATTCTCCAATCTATCCTTTGTATTTTAAATTGAAGCTTTAGAAAAAAAAACAACAAAAAACATTTAAAATATGTTAATGTAAGGTGGCACATACAATTAAACAGATTCATGGGCAAGTTTTGTGTTAAGTTCTATTGGAGGGAGGGGGGAAAAAGATTAATTTTCTTTTCCCATAGGCATACCTTAACATGCCAATGGCAAGTGTAGAACACTCATTAAAAATAAGATACTTATAGTTATACTTTTGTCTACATGTCCTTGGTCAAAGAAGATGGTTGGTAATGGTATAAATGTAAGAGATAGTATTAGTAAAGAAGAATTGAGTTTTATGTTAACATAAACTAAAGTGAGCAAGCCAACAGTCAATCTATAGTATAACTCATTTACTGACTCAGGACATTGCAGTTCTTAACAATGTAACACTACACATAGGCGTTTGGGTAAGCCATAAGCTGGGGGGGGGGGGAAGAGTTTAGCCTCAAGTACCCCCGTAGGGATGCCGTTGAGAGGCGTGTTTTTTAGGTTATCCTAAAAAATCCACTTATCGTGCTTTTTCCATGCACGTAATCATATATCTTAATTGATGTTTTTTGTAATTTGACTCTGAAACTCCGTAGTCCGATAATATACCCCCCTTCTATTAGTCTACACACTTTGATACTACACTTCGATCTTAGCCAAAAGGCTGAGAAGCGATACTATTAGTCTAATTCTATTTTTACGCTTATGTCACTACACAACAAAAGTACAGTACCACAGTTAATAATAATACTAAGCTAATACTACCGCGTTAGTGTTATACTTTATAGTTATACAAGTTATAGTGTTAAGACTTAAGTCTTAAGCTCACTACATTCACTTTTCACAATTTCATTTTCAGTTACCTACATCTAAATCACTTAATTCTCATTTGACATTATTTTCCTCAACAGAATTACTCACTTTACTTTCGGTATTGTACCCTTTAACGTGGTATTCCTAACATTAAATTAAAAAAAAAAGAAGAAACTGTACATTCCAATAACCAAATGGAAAACCTAAATAGTAAATGATAGGACAATAACTCAAGCTTACATGTAATAACAAGTGCTCCACGATAATACGATTGTAAATACCGCTGATAAAACATACCTCTTTCGGATAAAATTGAAACTATTTCTCTAGAACTGAAGTTGAAAGCCTGGTGAAATACACTGAAAATAAAAATATTTTATTACAGACTTCTGAAACTAATTAACATCAACGAAAATTTCGCATCAACTATTTTCAACTTATAAATTATGAGCTATTTTATAATATACATTTATCATCTCCCCCAGCGGACTTACAACGTTAGAAACCGGATTTTGATATCCGTGGTGGGCAGAGCAGAAGTAGCCCATTGTGTAGCTTTGTGCTTAACTACAAACAAATAAACCAATTCCCTTTTATTTTACACATAATGAAACACCAAATATATTGTCTTTATTCCTCATCCATATTATATATATAATAAAAGGTAGAGTTGTTTTTGTTTTGTTTTTCTTGTTCGCTTATTTTCATATCAGCATGATCCGTTAAATACCACAATACACTGCAAACAACAATTAAAGTATAGGCAAAATATATAACGTTTTACCAATAACAAGGCAAAACCCACAGTTATAAAACGCTGGCCATCGCCAGTTCATTTACGCACAAATTAAATACCTGATAAACTGCCCTGTGATTTGAAATGCAAATAACTGGTAATTTAGCCTATGCTTGTGAATTATCTGTATTAATTTATACAAGTATTTTACTTTTTTAAATTTATTTGATCGAGTGGAGGCCCGGTGTTATAATCGTGCAGTAGATGAGTAAAGCTCGTGTTTCTATCTTCTTATATTTGTTATTTATTTTTAATTCGATTTTTATTCTGAATATGTGCTGATTTTACATAACATGTAATTGAGAAAACTGTTAAATTGATCTTGTTTCAAGTTACCTTGTGTTCCAGTTATTCTCTTCTTTGTCATAGTGACGATTGTGCATTGTGTTTTACACTTCGTTTGCAGTCCTCTATTTCATTTTACATCAAATCAGTTAGTAAGAGTTTTAGTACTACTCCATAATCGATATCCTGATCGGATCTCTATGTTATCAATAGACATGTCCGGTGCAGCTCTAGAGTTAATTCTGTTTCACCAGGATATACCACAGAATGGATAGGTAGGATTCTTTTTGTGATTCTTTGTTTGTAATTAAGCACAAAGCTAAATAATGGGCTACCTGTGCTCTACCCACCATGGGTATCGAAACCCTGATTCTAGAGTTATAATTCCGCAGACATACCGCTGTGCCACTGGGGCGGATAGGTAGTGGAAATTCTGGTGTCATGACTGCAGAATATTACTATCGCAGAATTTGCTACGTCTGTTGAAGTGAGTGCTGTTCTTTACTTGAACTCTTGTGCATTAGGTTTAAAAGGCTTCTAGGTTAGAGAAAATGGCATTTTCCTCAACTTTGAGGACCTATAACTGAAAAGAAGAGTCAATCACTAAATGTAGATGTTTGTCCGAGAAAGTTTTGGGGTCTACAAAAAGTTGTCTCCTGTATGTAGTACTTTTACTAATGATGCAGAGGTCCATAACCACAATCTTTATTTTTTAACTGGTGACCCAGGAAGAGAATTGCCAAACGCCTGTACACGCAGATTAATTGATCAAGATCATTCCCTGAGGATCAACTTTGGTGTGATGAAAACACAGACTGGGGATCAGCGTGGTAATGTGGTATCTAGTCAGTCTGAAACCAGCTTGTTCAGTCGGTTCAGCCGGAGTAACTCAACCCAAGCTAGTGCAGAGAGAATGGAGGTACCATTGGTAGATTATATCTGCTAACTATAGCTATATTCCCAGCAAATGAGACTACCAATTTAGTAAACATGATCCACAGAGGAGCTTGGGGTCGAGTAGAGCCGTCAGACTAGCTGTCTTGAGCACATTGTTATTCTTCCATCGTGTATCAGGAGCCTACTGCTTGTCAATATGTCAGAGCCCAAGACAGCCCCTACTATATTTCAGTCAGGTGATAGTCAGGAGATTGAATTTTCAACTATGATCACAGTTCTCCCTGAGCAAAGCAAAATAAATCACTTTTCCAACATTTAAGGACACAGTAAAATAATATCTGGACCATTTCCTGAAGTGCTGGAAGGAGATACCTGCCTGTAATGGCTAGACTCTAAAACGGGCTGTACTGGATTAGTCCTAGACTAAATCAAGCAAATGAATGAGGAACAACTATAGGACTATATGACAGTCTCTTCTACCTTGCACTAAAGTTTTGATCCAATGGGGAAAAGGGCAATCTATCAGGCAGAGTTAAAGGCTCAAAAGAGGGGTGACACTAAACGCTTATCCACTTAGTGAATGGTCTGCATTAGTTATATGATAAAGTTTAGCCCAAAATGGCCTCAGTGAATCCTTGTAGACAAGTTTATGTAAGGGCTATACATCAAACAATACAACATCAGCTGAGTGTGAGAGACCTTCTCACCTTTAATGAGGCAATTTCTGCAATGATGCATTACAAAGTCGAAATTTCTAGCCAGTCCTAATACCTTTGCCTCGGAAAGATCATCCTACCCAGACATACTCATCACATCACTTTCAAACCCAGACAAGAGTTAACCAAACAACCACACGTCCCAGCATTGTGATCCAACCACTCTGTTCCAGTCCTTCCATTGTTTACATGTCACAGCACAAGCCACTGATGCCTATACACAGATATTGTCTTTTAAGGGAAGAGCAAAGCATGTGCTTTGTCTGTAGTGCATTGGATTACTTTTGAGTGAACTGCCCTACCTTGCAAAGCAGGCAAAGTGTGTACAGCTATTGGTTTCGAATGACAGTACAACAGGTTCAGGATAGTTATCAACAGGCAGTAAATACTGCATTATGCACCTCAAGGAAACTAGGAGCCCAAGTCAAACATAGCAACTAACAAGGTGAATTTTGAAATGTGTCTGTCGAAGTACAAATATGAAAGACAGAATTCTTTACTGATAAAGGAGTGGCTTGAAAGCGGGTATATCTTGTGTTATATCAGTTGCTCCAAGCAAAACCACCACTCAGTCCTGTAGAAACAAATGTTCTCTGAAATGGAGATAAACTATTTGTATATTAAATGAAGGTAATTGTCGGAATGGATACACTGAGTGGCTTATTTGTCAGTTTTGCCTGTAATGTTCCATGGTTTACTATGGACAATGTGTTGTATGTCAGTGCCATGTAATGCAATTATTAAGCTCACAGATGAAATAGGTTGTTTTCTTAGGTATCTTAACTATCTCAGGTAGTTATCTGTCCAAGAAGGGGTGAAGTCATAATGTTGTTCTACATTAATGGAGATTAGTTATTCAACTACAAACTGGAATAGTCAAAGGCTGCATGGTGTACTAAATGGAAATGGATAATGTTAGTAGACATTAGGGTTTCATCCATCATGCTGTGTCCAAAAGTAAATATACTGATACCATCACATCTGATATTGCTTATTGAGGATTGTGATGAAAATCTTGACTTGATATAGAAGCAGCAAGTCAGTTAGTTGTTGACAAAAAATGGCAATGTACTTATGGGACCGAATAGCTGATTGAGTCAAATCATAGCTACACAACATCATATAGATGCAGGTGATGCAAATCCCATTATTAGACTACTGCTTCACAAGCTTCCCTGGATTACTATGTAGGTAGCCAGCAGTTGACTACAGAGGTTGTTAACGGACAGAATCATGCAGCTTTCAGAAAGTACTGGATTGTATCCATTAGTGATTATAGAAGGAAGGTACATTCAGGTTTTTCGTTAAATATAGATTAGTGAACGTAATAAGTTGCATTATCGACTTTCCATTACCATGAACAAATGAATGACTGCATGCATTGAAAGGTCCCATTGGATCAATACTTTAGACTAGGCATCTATCTATTCGTATGTACATGTCGATGAACTGTGATCATATGTGTTCCTTACTTTTCAAGCTATTGGTTGGTATAGTAAGTTACAATGTATGCATTGTATAGTATGTTTACCACTTGATCATTAGAGCAGGATGATCTTCAGGTCAATCATGTAATGATTGAACAAAAATGGGATCCTTGATTTCTAAGCTGTCAAATGATGTTCACCATGCAATGCATACATTACATTATATCATTTCCACTTTATTACCAGAAATCTAGCCTGTCTGTTGCCAGTAAATGTAATATCTAAGGCATTGCCATTTTGAAGAACTGAAAATGATAGACAGAAGTCCGAAAACACAGTCAAAAAGGCTTTGCGACTTTTGCTTTCCGATCTAATGAGTGATTTTTTCAAGGTGAAAAGTTGAAAGAATCTACTGCAAAAATCACTCACCTGATCTAGATGAGTAGCAAAATGTCCACATAGGATACAGCATAATCTTTGCTAAATCGTTTTTCCTGAACAAGTAGAAGGTGTATAACTTCTCTACATGCAGTAATGGCTTAATGTTCCATTTAGGTATATATTGATATATACTATAGTAACAGCACAAATAATTAATTCCAGCTTACGAAACTTTTAGCTGAACTCATTCAGGTTAGTGATTATTTATTTTATGATTCCTGAAAAGGTGCTCACAAATATCAGCATTTTACTAAAAGATAACTACCAGCCAGTAGCTTTGAAAAGTAACCTGAGATGGTTTACAAAATAGTTTTAGTGGGAACCAGTGGCAGTCTGTTAAAATCTTTAGTGTATGTAATAATGTGTAATAGAAATGCATCCATATGACAATGTATATGTCTGAATAAATACACCTGTGTGGTTCCACACGCAAAGAGAAACATTACATGATGTCATTGGACATTCAGGATCTGGCTTTCATATTTCCTGGGGCCATGCTGCCTTAGTGAGTGGTGGACTTTTTACAAGACCCAGGCCTTTGCCAGACAATATGACCTCCCAGCTCTGAATACCACACCCCCATGTGGCAACCTTGGTGTTGCTTAAGTAAAGTCTGTCAACTCTTTAACTGCAGCTACCAACAGCTACAACACCAGTGGTACAGAAGGAAAAATGTTGGACATCTATGCCTTGGGAGACCCTACTTTGATACCCTGTTGGAGAATGCCTCACAACAACAACAAGGCACCACGTACACATTCACCTCTGATGTGAGCTTTACATCCTAAAGTCAAAAAGTCCTTCCCAGAGTTGAATTTACTTTGAATGTTGGCCAAATGACAAAGATGCAAAATAAATGTATTCATTAATGCTTGACCAGTACCACCACCACCACCTTCAGCACGACTACAGTGATAGCTCCAGTGATCATTACCAAAAATCAGATCCAGCTAACTATGAAAACCTTTATGCTTATTGCACCACCATCAGCACCAACAACAAGGATCTTCCAAACAAATGAAGGAGCTTCAGCCTCGGCAGCCCACAAGACCATAGATGATGCAAAATGAAGAGCCTCTCCCCACATATCAGCTAGAACACCATCGCCAAAAAGGGACAGAGAAGCAAATCAGGGTAGTAGAGGATGACATTCCTGATAAAAGTATCAACCATCATCACTGACCACATACACTCCAGCAGATCCAACTATTGAAGAGGTGTTATTAAAAGATAGCCACAAAGCAGACAGTGGCCTGGAACTCTGGAGAATCTACTGACCACCCTGAAGTAGGGAATGTAGGAGAACAGAGCCTTATGCTTGCCGTTGGCTAAACATATATATTGGATATTATGTTTTTGTTTTTGTCATTTTATGAATTTACACATGGCGTATATCATACATCTATGTGTTTTGCCTTATTTTTATTCCTTTTCTTTCTTTTAATATTATTTATATTACTACAAGATGTAAAACTAGAGACTTGTAAATATATGTTTATGAATAATAATGCGTTTTTATATTTTTTATTTTATGTCTTAAATTTAGGGATAATAGGTGTTTTTTGTGTAGATCATCATTGTGATAGGTTTTTTCTTCGTTATTTTGTACTTTTGAATGTATGCTCTAGTATGAATGTTGTGTGAGAGAGATATTTTGTGTATCTTTGAAAAGTTTATTCTACAACAGGATGAGTTGACATGCAAAATAAATACTTAAAATGGTTTTATCTTAATTCAAAGTCAGGTGATTTATTTTGTAATTTGTATATTGTACCATTGTATAATATAAATTGTAATTAAGGTGTCTATGCTGGAATATATTTTTTATTTTTCATTCTTCATATTCTACAACATGTTATATTTGTTAAAGGCATTTTTGCATTTTTTTATTTATTCATGGATATTTTTGTTGTACATTATTTACTTTGTTTAAATTTATTCATTGTTTAAAAGCATTTTAATTCAATTGTTAGTTACTTTTCTTTGTTCAGGGATTATGATGTCTGTATAGCATGCAAGTATTTTGTGGAGTAAGAAATAGTTAGCATAATTTTCCATCAGTGCTAGTTTAAAGCTAATTAGGTTTAAAATGTGGTAGATAAATATATTATGTGCACTGTTTATTCTGAATTCATTATTTGTCGTGTATATGGATATTTTTACATAATAAGTGGTTGAGGAATTTATTAAGTGGATCTTGTTTCAAGTTACTTTTGTTTCTTTGTTTTTCTCGAATATAACTTTTACCATCTGACAAGAACATTGCTTAATATGACTTGTTGTGTAAGGATGTTGACTCCAATGACCTTCTGTGGTTGTACAAATAATGTCTGCAGGTTACGGCCCCACCTGTGTTGTAATGAGAACGACCAGTCGCATTATTTCTTTGTCAGAAGAATGATGGTGCATTTTTGTTTGTTTGTAGTTAAGCACAAAGCTACACAATGGGCTATCTGTGCTCTGCCCACCACTGGTATCGAAACCCGGTTTCTAGCGTTGTAAGTTCGCAGACATACCGCTGTGCCACTGGGGGCTGGTGCATTTTTGTTTTACATTAACCCACTCTATAAGAAACTTATTACTATTCTGTAAATGATATCTTGATCGTGTCTCTAGTTGCTAAGCGGACCTATCCAGTGTAACTCTAAGGTTAATTCACTTTCACTTGAATATAAAATATTCGGAATCTATTATTTACTAAATTCGGCCAATGTACCGCAGTGAGTAATAATTATAATAAGAAGTTTTCCTAAAAAAATTGCAATTGACATTCCAAAATATAGTTAAGAGCAAACTTTCATATTTTGCGCATGAACAAAAAAAAATTTTTTTGAATTATAGGTTTAATAAAGGTTATTTAAAAAGATAGAGTAACAATTGTCTCAATGGTGCATTGTGCTATACAACAGATATTTTTGTCAATTTTAGGGTAAAATTAACCAATGCTTTTCCTTATAGGGATGTATTAGAATCTTGTTATTGAATCAACTTTTCAATACATTTTGATTCAAACTGTGAAATATTACACTAAGCAGATTTGCCTCATACTGAATTACTAATTTTTTGTGTACTAAACTTTGATCATTTTTGTTTGTTTTTGTTTTCAGTTATAAACTCCGAAATGTTTTTTTATATGACTTAGCACACGAAGGAGAATAGGGAAAGATAGAGCACTTCCCCCAGCGATCCATGTGCACACTTACCAACAGTCCCAATTTTTAATCCATTTAATTTCTCAATTTTGGCCAGGTGGATAAGGCGCTCGACTCACAATCTGAGGGTCGCGGGTTCGAATACGCATCCCAACAAACATGCTCGCCCTTTCAGCCGTGGGGGCATTATAATGTGACGGTCAATCCCACTATTTGTTGGTAAAAGAGTAGCCCAAGAGTTGGCGGTGGGTGGT
>NW_013665644.1:0-1430 GCF_000517525.1 Limulus polyphemus | reverse complement strand
GTGAGATGTGATGTCAACCAAAAAATGACAACTTTGAAGCCAGGTAGGATCTGACAAAAGTAGATCAGCTGTATCCTTTTCGGTGAGAAAATTATCTATTTCTCTTCGGAGCTTATAAAAACGAAACAGGACTTTACTGCAGCTGAGCCACCTCACTGCTGTGTGATAAGGCAATTCATAGAATTCAGAATCAATTTCTTCAAGAAAAGCCTGGAACAGGTGGTGATTAAGTGCATAACCCCCCAATGAAGTTCACCGCAGAAACAACTGGTTTCAGTACGCAAGAAATATCTTAAGACTTTCCCACAGAGTGCTTGCTGATGTATAATGCAGTGTATAAACAGAGCGCCCGGAAGTTGAAGATCTTCCAACTTAGTTCGTATCTGCCCCACCAGACCCTTCCTCACTCCAGCCATGTTTTTCCTCCATCAACTGTAACACATTGAAGCTGATTCCACTGAAGGTTATAGCCTTGCAAAGTTTTCTGCATTTCCATGAAAATGTCTTCTCCATTTGTTGTTCTGTGCATGCTGCAAACGGATGCCAACTTTTTCTGTGATCTGAAAGTCCAAATTAACACCACGAATGAACACGAGAAGTTGTGACGTACTCGAGAGATCAGTAGACTCATCCAGCACCAGAGAATACAACAAGAAGTTCCTAGCTTTCTTGCGTATCTGTAACACCATGTTCTCTCCAAGTTCTTCTGTTCTCCGCACAACTGAACTTGCTGAAAGGTTGATGTTTCCAAACAAATCGGCTTTCTCAGGACACAAGTCATTTGCTGCTTCCATCATACACTCTTTGATGAAGTTGCCGTCAGTAAACGGTTTTCCTCGCTCTGCCATCATATGCACTATTTTGTAACTTGTACGAGTGACAGATTTATTTTCAGCAAACATTCTCGTGAAGATATTCCTTTGAGATTCCAAAGCACGTTTCATGAACTAAAATTTCTCAGAACGCAACTTTCCAGAAAACTTCGAATATATTGATAGATGTTTTGTTTCATAGTGATGACGAAGAATGTACTCTTTCAAAACGGCAACACTTTCTTTGCATATCATGTAACTAGCTTTCTGGTTGTTTGTTTTCACAAAGAAGTACTTTTCTCCCCATTCTTCATTGAAAAGGTGACATTCAGCATCTACTTTTCTTTTCTTAGTAGCCATAACGATGGGTGAAGAAAACAGGATCTGAAAATGAAAAACAATTGTTTATTTCCACATTGAATAGTCTACCAAAAAAGTTTTAGAAAAATAAAAAAAATTTTTGACATGTATATAAACATGACAAACTAAATGTAAATAGCTCATGACATTAAATTACGTTATTACGTAACTGGTTTAAAAGTTTTTTTTCCAATAAGTTATTTGATTAAACAATTTTTATAATTTGCCAATGTATTTAAAATGTATTATGCAAGTTAA
>NW_013665643.1:1655120-1658516 GCF_000517525.1 Limulus polyphemus | reverse complement strand
TTAATAGTCTAGACAGTAGAATCTATCCTGTACTGCAAGTGATCATTGTTTGATCGTATTGAAACACTCGTTTAATAGTCTAGACAGTAGAATCTATCCTGTCCTGCAAGTGATCATTGTTTGATCGTATTGAAACACTCGTTTAATAGTCTAGACAGTAGAATCTATCCTGTCCTGCAAGTGATCATTGTTTGTACACACGTAATGTCTATCCTGCCCTGCAAGTGATCATTGTTTGTCCACACGTAATGTCTATCCTGCCCTGCAAGTGATCATTGTTTGTACACGCGTAATGTCTATCCTGCCCTGCAAGCGATCATTGTTTGTATACACAGGGTCTATCCTGCCCTGCAAGTGATCATTGTTTGTACACACGTAATGTCTATCCTGCCCTGCAAGCGGTCATTGTTTGTACACACGTAATGTCTATCCTGCCCTGCAAGCGGTCATTGTTTGTACACACGTAATGTCTATCCTGCCCTGCAAGCGATCATTGTTTGTATACACAATGTCTATCCTGTTCTACAAGTGATCATTGTTTGTCCACACGTAATGTCTATCCTGCCCTGCCAGCGATCATTGTTTGTATACACAGGGTCTATCCTGCCCTGCAAGTGATCACTGTTTGTATACACAGGGTCTATCCTGCCCTGCAAATGATTATTGTTTGTCCACACGTAATGTCTATCCTGCCCTGCAAGCGATCATTGTTTGTCCACACGTAATGTCTATCCTGCCCCGCAAGTGATCATTGTTTGTCCACACGTAATGTCTATCCTGCCCCGCAAGTGATCATTGTTTGTACACACGTAATGTCTATCCTGCCCCGCAAGTGATCATTGTTTGTCCATAAAAGCTGTTGTTTAAGATAATCACTGCTACAGTTATCTTTAATGTACCCAACGTGTTGTTTCGTCACTACTTATAGCTATCTTACAACAAAGTACGACTTCTACATACTGACTCGCTTATTAACGGGCGTGGCTTAGTGGTTAATCCGAAGTCACAGTTCACGACCCGTTACTGTAAAAACACGTCACCACTTCGAGAGCGTGGGTGCGCCACAAGGGTGATGGTCAAATCCTACTGTTCGATGAGATAAAAGTGGCCCAAATGTTGGCGTTAAGTACTATTGACCAGCTGTCTTATCTTCAGTCTATGAGTTTAAAATTAGAAACGGCCATACGCAACCAGTATTTGTGTATTCTTGCGTAAAAATTCTGAAACAAACCACCATGTGTTGTTGTGGGGGGGTGGGCACTTCTAGAGAACTGTCGCCGACTTTTGGATCATCAGATGGACATTGTCCATCCACATCTATTTTTATACGCAACCTCACTAGTTCCACTAAAAACAGTTTGTTTCTACATGTTTGGAAGGCTATTTTCGTCCTAAAAGACAAGTGGGTGTCAACACAGCACATGACCCCGGTGTTATAATGACGTGTGAAAGAATAGTGGAATGTAACCTTACAACTGCCCAACATCTCGTGACAGTCTTCTAACACCAAGTAACATGACATTATCGGACGTTATTTTCCAACGACAATTTAGAAGTTTGAGCGACTTATCTTATAAGCAAAAGTACCCGTCCCCAGTGACGGGAAAATTTTATGTTAATCTATCAATTTAAATTATTTCATAGACTTTAAAATGGGTTAATTGTGTTGTATTCTCGGTTTCACTCGGAGCCAAAGCTCTGAGCTACTTATACCGCCCACCATGAAAAGTAATTGTTGAACATTTCAGTAATGCTAAGAGTTGCTCAACAATACCATACGGTAAATTTATTTAAGTTACGTCACATTTTAAAATGTGAATGATAGTGTTATTAATTGCTAACAATTTAGTGTAGAATATCCTGCTTACGAAATAAAATCTGGCATCAACATTATTCATGTCTGTTCTCCCGTCATTTCAAAAGTGAATGTTGTGTTTTGCCTGCGTGCACAGTTTTTCAAACGGGAGACAGACGAACGCTCGGACAGACACCACGGTTCGCTATATACATACAATATTTAATCCGTAAATCTGGAATTATACCCAAATAAATCCTTTCAAATCAATGCAAAGAGAAACGCTACTATTGTATTTCTACCAACTTGATAATACACTAATGGATAAGAACTGTAGCGAAATTGTTCTAAAACATATTACACTAATAACTTTACACAGATCAAACATTTTAACTTCTACTAACCACGGCAACCTCCCAAGAAAGACTCCAGCCTAAATGTGCTACATACACAAAAGGTCGTTACAAGACTAATGCTGTTATACAGAACACCCGGAAGGGGGGGGGGGAGGTTATCCTATTCACAGCTAATTATTGATAGTATTAAACCTAAGAAAACATACTTGGTTACTCAGCAACACCTAGGAAGGCTAGCGTTTGGTAACAGCTACGCTCATACAGCTACAATACTCAAACATTTTCAGAAATTCTTTTAACCTTGAGGGCAAGCTGCGGAACGCGATTTTGAAGGGGAGTTCCCCCCATGCCTTATCCGTGTAATTAAACTATTTACTGAAACTGTTAGAAGAAGAAGAAACATCCCTGGTGTGATGAACACAGTGTGGAAGACGTGATGTCTGGGTAACATCCTGGCTTGGCAAGATAACCTTGAGACAGACTTCGGAAAAATGTGTGATTTAAAAACTTATCACAATAAGTTTTCTTCGAATTACCTACGTTTGACATTTCTAAAACATTTACTGTTTTGTTTTTAACAACGTAAAAATAAACTAAGTACTTTTGTCCGTTTTGTTTTTAAGCGCAAAACTGCAAAGTGGGCTATTTGCGCTGTGCCCACTGCAGGGACTTAACCCTGAATTTGTCCATAAGCCCTCAAGCGTGCCGCCGAGCAAGTGTAATTCTTTTATTGATAAGAAAGGAATTTTGTTTATAAAAAAACATGTGATAAACAAATGTTATTTTATTTTTAATACCTCTATATCCAAACAGGTTCTCACAGACATCTACAGAGTACGTCAAAAATAATGCGCACCCTGGTGGCCACCATTATTATTCTTGTTGCTCAGGTGAGATTGTTTTCTCTAGTCTCTATGTATACTGAAAGTTTACGTTTCCCTTGTTCAAGATATTTATTTAGAAGTTGTGAATTATGTAGATAATGGTACACACACATATATTGATAACGATTATTTTCATTCATAAATAAAAGTAAGTTTATTATGCAGCAAGTGTTTTAATTTATATGTGGGTAAGAGTACGTCACCATGGATACTGTACACAAATTACACATATATATACATAACGATTATTTTCATTCATAAATAAAAGTAAGTTTATTATGCAGCAAGTGTTTTAATTTATATGTGGGTAAGAGTACGTCACCATGGATACTGTACACAAAGTACACATATATATTGATAA
>NW_013665643.1:1652127-1654243 GCF_000517525.1 Limulus polyphemus | reverse complement strand
GGGTAAGAGTACGTCACCATGGATACTGTACACAAAGTACACATATATATTGATAACGATTATTTTCATTCATAAATAAAAGTAAGTTTATTATGCAGCAAGTGTTTTAATTTATATGCCGGTAAGAGTACGTCACCATGGATACTGTACACAAAGTATATATTGGTTCTTATAAGTTACAATAATATTAGTATGGAGTTGTTTTTTTTTGACTATTTTATCAGATAAAATTCGTGATTGAAAGGGGTGTATACTCTCCAGCAAACAGCTGATAAGCAGGTATCTAAAGCAGCAAACAGCTGATAGGCAGGTATCTAAAGCAGCAAACAGCTGATAAGCAGGTGTCTAAAGCAGCAAACAGCTGATAAGCAGGTATCTAAAGCAGCAAACAGCTGATAAGCAGGTATCTAAAGCAGCAAACAGCTGATAAGCAGGTATCTAAAGCAGCAAACAGCTGATAAGCAGGTATCTAAAGCAGTAAACAGCTGATAAGCAGGTATCTAAAGCATCAAACAGCTGATAAGCAGGTATCTAAAGCATCAAACAGCTGATAAGCAGGTATCTAAGGTACTATGAATGTAAAAAAAAAAATAGTATTGTCCGTTTGGCAGCGAGACGAGTAAAATGATAGGTCATCTACGATTACGGGTCACATTGACCCCCAGTAACCGTTCAAGATCTTAATGTGTGAAATAATTTAACTTCCAATGATTAGAACTGCAATACTACGCTACGGGGTTAAAGGTCAAATGTGCAAGTAACAACTCGCGAGATCATAGCTCACGTTGATCCCCAATAACCGTCCAAGACGTTAATATGGAAATAATTTGATATGACGTTCAATTATCAGAAGTGCTATGCTACGGGGTTAAAGGTCGAATGTGCAAGTAACAACTCGCGAGATTGTTACTTAAGGAAATAATAACAGCTTATTGGTGTCACAAAATTCATATGAAACAAATTTCATTGGTTTCTCGTGCATACGATGGTGCAGCAAGATATTTTAAATGATACTTACAGCATTACTTACGTCCCGCATGTGCCTGATCTAAGCCTAATTGATTTCGTTAAGTTTACTTTTATTTTAACCTACGCAAATTGAGTATCCAATGAAAATACTATTATATTAATATAACTCATTATGGGATGCGTCAATACTGTCAAACATTTCAGTTATTTTTTTTCAAAAACAGCAAAATACTGCTTTAACAAGTTTTGACTTAACCAGATTTTTTTGTTTTTATCTTGGAGCTTTTTGTAAATATCCACAAATGACTAGCACAACACGAGAAGAGCAAATACGTGACCTTGGCATACGTTGGACTTCTGTCTCTTATGGTTGCGCAAGCGCTGATAAATTATAATTTCGTAAAAGGTTGTTGCTACTCGAAGAAAAACTGGATTATAAACCAGATTGAGAAAACTTGTCGTGGACAAGGATGTGAAGCGTTTGAGGAGAAGTCAAATTTGGTTATGTTAGAATTTTATCTATCGGAAACCAGTGTTTCCACTCGACGCTTCTACGAACACGAGTTACCTAACTACGTTACACGTGCAAGTGTTTGTTGAACGCCTGGCCTTGAAAGTCGTATTCTTTTATTAAAACTGACCCTTTGATCTTCGGTGGGAACTGCTTTGCTCCTCACGGTTAAATTCTTCTAATGTTGTTTATCCGTTGTCTACTATTGTCTTTTTCTTTGTTTCATAACTTTGTAAAACTGCGTGTTATTTTTCTTCACTCCGTACTGTTAACACATCCTCCGTTTCTTCACATTATTTTCTTTACTCTGTTTATATGGTTTCAGTTTCTTCAGTCTTCGTAGTTAAATAACCTTTGTTTCTTCACTCCGTATTGTTAACACATCCTCCGTTTCTTCACATTGTTTTCTTTACTCTGTTTATATGGTTTCAGTTTCTTCAGTCTTCGTAGTTAAATAACCTCTGTTTCTTCACTCCGTATTGTTAACACATCCTCCGTTTCTTCACATTGTTTTCTTTACTCTGTTTATATGGTTTCAGTTTCTTCAGTCTTCGTAGTTAAATAACCTTTGTTTCTTCACTCCGTATTGTTAACACATCCTCCGTTTCTTCACTTTCTTTACTCTGTTTATATGGT
>NW_013665643.1:1646550-1651580 GCF_000517525.1 Limulus polyphemus | reverse complement strand
TCGTAGTTAAATAACCTTTGTTTCTTCACTTTCTTTACTCTGTTTATATGGTTTCAGTTTCTTCAGTCTTCGTAGTTAAATAACCTTTGTTTCTTCACTCCGTATTGTTAACACATCCTCCGTTTCTTCACTTTCTTTACTCTGTTTATATGGTTTCAGTTTCTTCAGTCTTCGTAGTTAAATATCTTTTGTTTCTTCACTCCGTATTGTTGCATTTTTCTTACTTCTGTTTTGTTACATATCCTATTGTTGCATGTTCTTTGTTTATATATTTCCTATTGTTACACAACCTTTATTTCTTTCCTCTGTATTATTAAATCTATTTTTATTTTTCAGAATTTGTAGTGCAAGCTGGAGGGATTGAGATATTTAGGAAATGAAGTTATTAAAAAAAGCGATCTTTACGCTCCAGATAATAATAATAAAAGTTACATTATACTATGAAGCACTAAAGAAGCCAAAATAACGAAACGTTGATTAAATCATCATCAGCTGATGAGTAAAGGTCGTTTTTTAAAAAATATTTTCAAAATATTATTCTTTATCACTATGTATTTTTTTCTCCTTACCCTGTACTTTTACATATTCCTTATTGATCATTCGACCATACATTTTTTTGGTTTTGTTATTAAATCCTTTTTTTTTAATCTCTAATTTTATTTTGCTTCTATCTCTATCTCTCTCTGTGTGTATATATTTATAATTTTTTGTTTATTTCTGTCTTCCTTCGATAGATGGCGCAGAGCTTTCCAGGTTTCAGAGGATGTAGAAGCCAACAAGATTGTGATCCCGGTTCATGCTGCGTTGTTGGTAAGATCATCTACTAAATCTTTATTTATCGTTTTGTAATAATTAGATACCGTAGCTCGCTTCTTTCAGTTCTGGCTTCGTATGATAGATTTAACAAATTCACGCAAGTGTCCAGTGATTTCAACCAGAGTTCACCTAGCAAAATAAAAATACATAATTTAAACCATTATATTTGTAATTAGTAACAAAATAATATCCCTTAATTTTGATTTCTATATTTCAAAAAAAGAAATAAGAGAACCATTCTCGTTTTGATCGTTATAAACAAAAAGACAATGAATTCATTTTATTCGTCGATTTGAATAATTGGCTTATCCCTATCTCTCATTGGTTGATTTGAATCACTTTACTGTTTAAACAGTTACAGTTTTACGAAATAGTGGTGGTTATGATCTATAGTTATTCAGTAATTATGTATGTTTTTGTTCTGTAGCCATGGAGAGGTTCAGTACACCTCGTTGTCAGAAGCTGTCCCAACAGGGGGAGTACTGCCGCCCTAGAAACTCTGCCCTAAACACGTCACTCTCCTACCCCAACGGCATCTTGGACGTAACGAACCTGTACACTGTACTCTGCCCCTGTGACGTTGGGTTGATTTGTGAACAAGCAATGTGTCAACCGAACACATTTCTCCAGTCCAATCATCTCGCTTAGATCTATTACGTCACATTTCTCCAGTCCAATCACGTAGGTTAGAACTATTACGTCATCACCATCCTTACCGAACAACGGAATTTCTCATCATTTCTTACCTAGAAGTTGTGCTAGTAACTAGATAATACTCTGAGGCTATCGAAACGCTCGTTATTCATATAGATCTTGAGACTTAAAAGGTTGAAAAAGAAATTCGTTGCTAAAATCATTGTTGTATTACCCTATTAAGGACTAGACGTTGGAACACTTCGAGTCCAGTCGAGAATAATTACTGAATATTAAAATTGTTTCGTTTATTTTAAAAACAAACTATTTTTATTGAAAAGTAGGCCTACATCGTTTAAGGTTAACTACAAAAATTTTTATTGAAAAGTAGGCCTACATCATTTAAGGTTAACTACAAAATTTTTATTGAAAAGTAGGCCTACATCATTTAAGGTTAACTACAAAAATTTTTATTGAAAAGTAGGCCTACATCATTTAAGGTTAACTACAAAAGATTCACCGAAATGATAAATTTCCATAATTATGGATTAGATAAAACTTCATTATATATATATAACCTAAAAGAAGAAAAAAAAACTGCTTGATTATACATAAGGTGGCTCGAGGGACTATAGCACTAAATAGTATGGTATGATCCCTGTTTTGGGCAACACAGAAATAGCCCATCATGCAAGGCTGTGATTAACGTAAGGTGTAAGGAAATTACTGGAAAAAATATGTTTGGTTTGTTTGTTTGTTTGTTTTTAATTATGCACAAAGCTACTCAAGGGCTATCTGTGCTCTGCCCACCACGAGTATCGAAACCCGGTTTCTAGCGTTGTAAGTCCGCAGACATACCGCTGTGCCACTGGGGGGCAATATGTTTGGGGTGTCTAAAAAAAAGAACTTTCTTATTTGTTACGGTTTCGTATTTTTATCATGTTTCTAAACACTTGGAAGAATCATTTTCTTTTTAAGGTAGTGTCCGCACTCCGAAAGATGTGTTTAAAAACTAAAATTGTTTTTGTAGTTTATCCTCACTAAGAAACTATTCTTGTTAGTGAAACCTGAAAGCAAAGATCAAACTGAAGGGAAATGACAAAGCTATGAAACCGGTTAACCAACTAAATAGCAGCGATAAAGATTGGAAACCGGTAAAACAGTAAAGAATGGAAACTGGTAAAACAATTAAAGTGCAGTAATGAAGATTGGAAACCGGTTAACCACCCGAAATACAGTGATAAAGCCACGATATCTGGCGGAAGTTTGCCTGTTGATATTGTATATGAGAGGTTGCAGGACAAATACCATTTTAGTGATATTTTCGTACGCTCGAGCACCACAGGCTATCTTTAATAACATTAGATATAAGAAAACCTGAAGTGTTGTTATCATTGGTCAAAGCTCCCATATTCCATATATTATATATTATTGGAGAAATGTGTGTTCCGCAACAATATTTATGTGTTCCGCAACAATGTGTAAGTACTTTAATTTAAAGGTTTCTGATGCTTGCTGAATAGGTTTCAAGATGTTCACTACGCCTATAGTTTACTTGTTGCCATCCTTCCCTTGCTCATTATGTATATAGATACATATACATATTCACGGGTTTTAATTTATTGCATCTAAGTTTGGAATCTCTTTCATTAACTTCGAGTTTTTTTTATTTTATGGACTTGTTTCGTTGTGTAATGTCATGTTTTTCGGATGTGTGGATTTTATTATAAGGCGAATATGTAATAAATATACAAATTTCTTTCATCCAAATAAATATAGTGTGATCTGGTTTTATGAACACATCCACAATACTTCCTACCACCCCTATAAAGGCATAATACTTTGTTCCGGCTTTTAATATATTTCTTACGAGTGTCGATTTATAAAGCCACATTCTCCAAAGTAGAAAGCATTATAATTTTAAATTTAATCATGATCTAGCCATAAATGTTTGGAAAACTGTGGTACTTCCAAAATTTTATTTTTCGTTGTTTTTCGTTAGCATATAATGAAAACATTCATTCATTAAGATCATAAAATAACGCTCAGTTAAAAAACTTGCCTTCAATAAATGACACGTGTAAGGATGACTTGATAATTCAGTAATACTTACAGCTCAATATGGCCAACGGTTACTTACCAATTCTAGCATGTCGTTTCGACAAGTCTTAGGTAGGAACCATGTGCAAAATATTGCTAACTTGAACACATCATTCCGGCATGTTTTCGCTTCTAAAAATGACCAGCTCACCGAAACGATTATTATTATTCACAAATTGAAACTTTTCAACATTGTAACTATATGAAAAGCTCCCCATCCTTTTTTTTGAAGCTGTAGATAAATACACATATATATAGATCAATAAGATACTACATGAAGCTGTAGATAAATACACATATATAAACCGATAAGATACTAGATGAAGCTGTAGCTAAATACATGTATATAAACCAATAAGATACCAGATGAAGCTGTAGATAAATACGTATATATAGACCGATAAGATACTAGATGAGGCTGTGGATAAATACACATATATAGACCAATAAGATACTAGATGAAGCTGTAGATAAATACGTATATATAGACCAATAAGATACTAGATGAAGCTGTAGATAAATACATGTATATAGATCAATAAGATACTACATGGAGCTGTAGATAAATACATGTATATAGACCAATAAGATACTACATGAAGCTGTAGATAAATACACATATATATAGACCAATAAGATACTAGATGAAGCTGTAGATAAATACATGTATATAGATCAATAAGATACTACATGAAGCTGTAGATAAATACACCTATATAGACCAATAAGATACTAGATGAAGCTGTAGATAAATACACATATATAGACCAATAAGATACCAGATGAAGCTGTAGATAAATACACATATATAGACCGATAGGATACTAGATGAAGCTGTAGATAAATACGTATATATAGACCAATAAGATACTAGATGAAGCTGTAGATAAATACACATATATAGACCAACAAGATACTAGATTAAGCTGTAGACAAATACATGTATATATAGACCAATAAGATACTAGATGAAGCTGTAGATAAATACACATATATAGACCAACAAGATACTAGATGAAGCTGTAGACAAATACATGTATATATAGACCAATAAGATACTAGATGAAGCTGTAGATAAATACGTATATAGACCAATAAGATACTAGATGAAGCTGTAGATAAATACACATATATAGACCGATAAGATACTAGATGAAGCTGTAGATAAATACACATATATAGACCGATAAGATACTAGATGAAGCTGTAGATAAATACACATATATAGACCAGTAAGATACCAGATGAAGCTGTAGATAAATACACATATATAGACCAATAAGATACCAGATGAAGCTGTAGATAAATACACATATATAGACCAATAAGATACTAGATGAAGCTGTAGATAAATACATGTATATAGACCAGTAAGATACTAGATGAAGCTGTAGACAAATACATGTATATAGACCAATAAGATACTAGATGAAGCTGTATATAAATACGTATATAGACCAATAAGATACTAGATGAAGCTG